>NC_134708.1:51462473-51719973 GCF_043290135.1 Rhipicephalus microplus
GATCCCGCAACCTGCAGGTCAGCAGCTGAGAGTATCTTAGCTACAAGAACACCGTGGCAGGGCGAGACTGACGGAGTCCTCCTGTGACTAACGTTAGAAATGAATCTACACATAGGTTAGCTGTGGATTATGTCAACGTCTCCGTGACCTTCAGTGTGCTGGAATCTCCAAAAGTATTGTTTTCCAAGGATCTTTGTTGTATTTGCTAACGTTTCCAACAAAAAGCTCTTCAATTTACTCCCTTTCGTAACAACTTCGCAGCTCTTTTGAAACACGCATGGCCGCATCATGCTACTTTTACTGCTCTTGGCCCAAGTTCACTATTTTCGGTTAGCTTTGCCGTTTTCCTGGATTTTGTTTCTTTTTTTTGACTTCGCACCAGAGAAAATCATGGCTATGGCGACGAAAACGGCAAATGTGTGCCTAAGGTGTCCACTGACTAGAGAGCACCACAAACAATATAGAATAAAATAGGATTGGCGAGGTAAGGTCATGACGTCATAATATTAGTAAGGAAAATATTTGCTCAGTTGATAAGTTAACTCATGTTTGCGAATGAAAGCAATATTACCGGCAAGATCATTTCAGAAAAACAAGGGCAAGTGGTAATGCCAATGCACAGAAAACGTCCTTTTTCCATTTATACGCTCACAACTGTATCGATTAGGTGGCGGTGGGAAATTAACGAGGATGCTTTTAGCGGTAAAGTCGTAAACTAGATGCAGTGATGTTGTGGTGATTCGATGAACTTGACAGAAAAGAGCAATGAAACTACGTACTCCCTCCAGAACCCGTGTGGTACGTCGCACAAGGACACACATAATAAATACCATGTATACATTTCACGTTGCTTGCATCACTTAAAAAAGCACAAGAATGTGAGCTCGATGACTGTTAGGGAGGGAAGAAGCAAAAACACAGATGTTGCTTGCTTTTATTTAGATAAGGCTCCCATACAAATCATTCCTGGTTGTGTGCTGCTAGTGTACTGACAGCTTCAAAATAAGTGCTGTCCGCTGCCTCTAAAGCTCATATCTTGCGATAAATATTTGGGATACGTGCTCTTCAGAGTTTTGATTTTGATTAAAGTCCGTAATGAGTGCGTGGAAAAGTGTAGCATAGTTGTCTTCTAGGATGTATGAACAAGCAGGTATAGAAAATTTGAGAAGTGAAAGGCCGTGATCAATGCTAAACTCTCATTGTATGTTCCATTTTAGTGCCATAACTTGGAGACATAGAGAACTATCTTGGATACGTAAAGAATATCAAAAGATATAAAACGTGATATATAAACCAAATGTAGAAACTAGAAGTGACCAAAAATTTTGATAAATGGTATAGTTTCTAAAAAGACCTACACAACTCGCGAATCTTTCAGCAAGAAACGTCCCCAAGTGTGCACATTCATGTGCGCAACATTTTGCCAAAAGCTGCGTCGTAAGCGAAATAGCATGCCTGCGTGACCGCTTGTAAGCGTGCAATGGACAGGGCAACATGTACCCACACAATGCCCTTCTCTCCTCTCTTTCTTCTCTTTTAATGCCCTTGCTCTTCTCCCCCAGTGCCGGGTAGCAAAGCGGACGTGCGTCTAATTGACCTATTTGCCTTTATTTTTCCCCTTCCTCCTCCTCGCCAATGGTGAATTGTTTAAACCAGAGAGAATGAATGAATGTCATGGTTTCCAACCTATACCGGTGATATTGTTAAGTAAAATTTCGGCGCTTAATTAAATCATTGCGCTTCACTCACATGCTCTGGCTACAATATAAACTTGAAAGCTGGTGCAAGATTTACCTAAGTGCACTGGGGAGTGAAGGTGGCGCAACTGCAACTAATTTATCTATTTGTGCATCAAATATTTCGATACTCAGCACAAGTATTTTATTGTACCAATTTGAACGCTTGCTAAAAAATTTTGTGGTGTTTGATTATTTCGAATAGTAAAAGCAAATTGCGAGCACCCTTTTTTATTAGTTGCCCTCACTACTGATACGTGCTTTCCAAATCCATCTGTGTATTTGGAAGATTAGCTATCAGCTCCTCTGCATACTGTAAGGCAACAAGTATCAGAAAACGTTATTTTGGGACCTAAACGTCGTCATCAGCGCCATGTTTTCAAGCTCTTAACAAGTTTTTGCGAAATACAGAACGGGAATAAAGACACTGTAAATAGCTTCCGAGCTTTCAAGAAGTGTGGCAGTTTGGGCTAATTGGTATGACATGCTGATAGTTATAGCGCGAGAACAGAACGACGACAAAGAGACAAGAAGGCCACGAGTGCTAACTTCCAGCTGAGTTTATTGCGCAGAGCACGATAACATATAGATGAGTGTGGCAGCTTGGGCTAGTAGGTATGACATGACGATAGATAAAGCGCGAAAACAGACCGAAGACACAGAGACAAGCAGAACATGAAGGACACGAGCACTATGTCCTTCATGTCCTTCTTGTCTGTGTGTCTTCGTTCTGTTCTCGCGCTATAACTATCGTCATACAGAGGAGACAGTAAGCCATGTGACAAACACCATGTGGCACAAAAAGAAATACATGAGTAAAGAAAAACAAAAGCAAAGAAAAAGGCAAAGAAAAGTTTATAAGGAGGCGAAACAGAAAAGTAAAAGTAATAAAACTATTTGCGCGCACCGAAACTTTCGGGGAACCTTTTAGTTTTTTCTCTAAGAGAAACACGGAGGGCTTGCTAATGCACGACACCTGTTCGCGTGCCATCATTAGCAATCGACTGCTCTTAAATGAATCATTATATGATTTTAAGATATCCCTTCATCATGCGAGACTATCCTTTCTCTTGCTTAAAGGTATTTGCTACTGGCGCAGTTAAAGTGGCAGGTCCACCAAGCTTTGATGTCCCATTGTTCAGATTGGAAGCGTGTGGGAAATATTTAGCAGTCAGCGTCACAGCCTTGATCTAAGTATTCCACTTACTGTTCCGTGTTTGGCTTCTAGCGCGAGCACTAAATATGGGCACTCTGAAAGAGCTCAGTTTTGGAGGAATTCTGATACAGTAGATTTGTATGGCAATACAAATTTACTGTATGTAGAGACGGCTATGAAAAAGCATGAAGCTGTGAAAATGCTGAAAAGATGTTTGATTTTTTTGGTTTATATTCAAGTCACGTTTTTATGTTGCACCTACGGACGTCGGCACCAGATAGGCGCCAGGCAACATTACTAATTCTGGTGATTTCACGCACCAATCTGGCTAGTTGTGATGACGTCAGGCTCCCAAAACGCCCACTCGTGTGCCGCCGAAGCATCCGTAATAGTCACTTTTACGTCACGAATGATGCCACGCTGTGGAACTGCTGTTACAGTGGCTAGAATAGGGATGTGTGATTAACGCACCGGCTAGCGCGTAACGCCTTGGGAGGAAACTGCCAGATGGCGCTGGCACACGTTTGTACGTTACCCAAACTGGCGATGCGCTGCGCATGTATGAGACGAGAATCAACCACGAGCGTGGGCAACGCGAAACATATAAAATATATTTTGTTGCTCGTGCATGGTTTCAAATTGCGACCGAGAAAATATGCTAATAAGCTTCTGGAATTACTGGATGCCTACGCGGGTGCGCGACTGAACTGAAATATCGATATGGACACGGTGCCTAAAGTGAGCGCGTTACGGCACTGAAACATTTTATTTATATGAAATGGTAGAGGAGTGGAACGATGGACTAGGTTGTGAGCCACCGTTTGCAACACCTTCTACGGCGAATCATCATTTCAGGGACGAGAATCCCGAGTGGTATCCTAGTGAAAACCTTTTATCTTCTGCACACTGGTCATACAAGGCATTTCCGAGTAGTGACTCACTATCTGTTTACAACAATGCATACTTGATAATTGGTCGCGCGTCTTTTTTTTTTATCCCCAAGAAAAAAAGTTTTATATTTCACAAGCACCACACAGAACATTGTTTCCTTTGGACTGAGAGCAGATGACGCGCCTGGGCTTCAGGTACTTCTTTTCACGGGAAGATGCTCGCTCCTTGTGGAGTGCCTTTGTGTAAAGACGCAAATGGGTGAAGAAAAAAAACGTGTTCACTTGATTGGTGAGGCTCGAACCATGTTGTGCGCAGCCCAGTGAGACATCTTTGTTTTGTTTTTGTTTTTTAATCAGAAAACAGGCTCTTTCAAGCTGTCACTGTGAAGCTCGTTGTAGCAAAACAACTTTGAAAAGGGGATTTCAAGGGCGTCTACAAATACGAAGAGCTTCACCGAAAAGCCTACCTATAGGCGCCTGCACAAGTGGGGCAAAGGGGGTGAGCGCCCCCCCCCCCCTAGTCACCTGTGAAGGGGACGCTAAATCTGCTCTATACATTGACTAGGCAGCAGGGCACTCTTTAAGTCATCTAAAGGGGGGGGGGGGCGCAAAATATGCCTCATACACTGAATAAATAGGGAGGGGGCGCACTGCAACGAACCTTCGCCCCCCCCCCCCCCCCCCCCCCCCTGAACGACAAGCACGCCTATGGGCCTACCCCTTTGTATGCGGACCATTTCGCCGTTCACAGTGAGCTCGAAGTGCCGGGAGATGTACATACCTCTCGTCGAAGTGCAGCTTGCACAGAGCCAAGTTGAAGCGGCTTGTCAGCGCACGGCATCACTCTCCGCCACTGCGCAGAACTTTGTTCTTGCTAACGTCGAACAACCTGACTTGTAGCCTGTAGTGCACCCCGGGAAGAAGCAATGACTTTATTTTCGCGCCATGAGAGCGCATACAGAAGCATTGGTGTGAGAGTGCCACGGAATAAAAAAAAAAAAAAAAACGAGGACGAACGCGCCCGACCAACGTGTCGGAAACGTGCAAACGACGTATAAATGACTGCGCACGCCCCTACGTGGCTCCTCCTGAGAGGCATCAGTGCGCTCCGTAGGCGCTGCTTGCCGCTCATCACACTTCCCTATTCTAGCCACTGTACTGCTGTAGAAACGTCACGACATCTTGCGTGGACACGTGATAAGAAGCTCATGCCATGTTGTGACGTCAAAGTACAGTAGGAATTAAAACTAGCTTAAAAAAGACGCTGTAATAACCTTTATGGTGCGCTCATGGTTTGCAGCAAACTTTCCAGGATCTTGAAGGCTTGACCTTTCATTCGACACAGAAAAACAACTGAAAGCTTTCGTGTCAGTATACCCTTTTAATATCGAAGAGACAATGGCTATTGAGTGTCATACATTGCAGATTCAAAAGCATTGAAAGATTGCCTCGAAATCGTTATGAGTCCTTAGAAACGTACTACATTGCGGTTTTTGTCTTAACATTACCATAGAAGGGTGTTCATACTTGAATAAATCAGTAAACTAGGTGGTAAAATAAAGGTTTGGTTGCGTGATTATCTGATTATTTCAAAACGTACCCAGCTGCTGCTTAATGTAGCATGAACTGATGTCATACTATTCGCTGCTCATTCCGAGCTATAAAAATCTGCATTGCATGGTACTAAAGATGGGAAAGGCCGTACGACTGATTCATATAGGTGCTTGTAGTTTGCTACCCTTTAATGGTAGAAAAATGAAGACGGGAACTGAAGGACAAAATGTCCACAGGAGAAGCAAAACAAGCATCAAAAGGAACTAGGAAATGTCTGATGCCGCTTGAATGTGAAGAAAGAATTTGGCAGATTCCACGTACCATTGGAATCGAGGTCATGCGAAGCATGAAAGGTGACGATAATTGTTGTGTGAATTTTTTGTTGTTGAGCGAAACGTTGTGAACTGACGCTAAACATGTGTATTAATGTTATATTCACAGTCATGTGTGTTGAACAGTCGCATTGGTTTTATACAACCAATTGTTTACAGTTGCTCAATGACACCAAGAAAAAATATGGATATTACCAACACCAGAAACAATAAGTTGAAATGTAGCGGTTCTGCTTGTGAGGATAGAACTCTGGATAGTGACGTTACCAATTTAGGTGGATGGCGCTTTGCTAATAATGACGTTAACCTGACAAGTTGCCTTATCATTGCATTGCATTTGTATTGTCTATACAGAGTGTCCCACGTAACTTTAGCCAGTGTTTGAAAATATGTTGGAATACGTAACTACGACGCGACCAAATTTGCTCCCAGTTGCCTGGAGTCAGGCTATTTTTTGTGTTCTCAAATATTTTTTAATTATACCTGTTTTTTTACCTACCCTTTGAAAGAACGAATATTGATAAAAAAATTCAATGAGAAAAGTTAGATCTGCTTGCAAAACGTCCAAATAGATAGTTTTGAACTTTATATTTGTGAAGTATTCATGTTTTTTTACTAATTACAAATGCCCGCGAAACAAAAAAAAAAATACCACGTGACAAACCCGATCGCACGTCAGTGCGCGCGATGATTCTAGTGCTCCTTAACGTTCCGCGTATGAACAACACGCTTCCCTCACGCCAGGATCATGACAGTGATAAGCAGTCACAGCGGTTATTGTTTTGTAGCTGATAGCAAAACGTGTGCATCGTAAATTTACCACAATTGTTGCGGCCCTGCCAAGACAGCCCAACGGGGCAAATGCTATGGTCATTCGTACGCGGATCGTTAAGGAGTACTGGAATCATTGTGCGCACTGGCGCACGAGTGGGTTTGTCACGTGGTATTTTTTTTTTTACAGCGAAAGCTGTTATGAGATCAAAACATGGGTCAGGCGCAGTTGCATATTGTCCCCTACCGTCGCTGCCGCCGATGTCCGTAACCACATTGCGCGAAATTAGAGGGAAAAAAACCTTGCACTAACAACACAGTGGGGCTTGAGCCCGGGTCCACTCGGTGCCAGCCTAATATTTTACCACATAGTTGCGCCGGTGCTTGTAACTTGTTATCAAACATGCTTTAGGCAGGCATGACCTAGCACCAATGACACACTGGGGCTCGAACCTGATCCGTTGGGTGCCAGCCCAGTATTCTACCACTGAGCTACTCTGGCGCTTGTAACTTGATGTCAAACTTGCCCTAGGCAGGTTCGATGTCGGGAAAGCAATCGCGTTACTACGACTTATAAAGCGTTTTACAACAGCGAAAGAACGACCAGTCGTCGCACAATGCGATTAGCTTAACGAGTGGGCCGTCTAATGCTCCAACCCATTACAAAAGCTTGTTCTGGTTTTTCTATTAACTGTTGCGCATACCCACTTCAGCCATAATATCTCATCATCGTCACCTACTGCATGGACAATTCGCACAAAATCACTAGCAAGTGTTTAGCAGATACCACGCTTCTGAGAGGATGACGAAAAAAATAGCATAGCGAATGCTGGCCTACTACCCAAAAGTTTATTATTAATACCCTAGTGAGTACCAAGCAAGTGTGCTTGCAGCATTCACCCAATGAGTGTTTAGAAAAGGCTCTGAAAGGCCGTTCTTCTAGCTTTCGTTGTGACTGTGCTGCGCCTACCACGCAGGCCAGGTGTTTCGTTTTATTCGTGGGTACTTGTAATTAGCAGAAAAACATCAATGCCTAACATATATAAAGTCCAAAACTGTCTAATCGGAGGTTTTGCAAAACGATCTCAAACTTTCTCATTTAAATTTTTTATTTACTTTCATTTCTTGAAAAAGTCAGTTAGATAAATTTTTCTAATAAATGATATCTTAAAACAAAAAATAGCGTGACTAATTACAGGCAACGGTGAGCAACATGAATTTGGTCACGTCGTAATCACTTGTACATGTTTTCAAACTCTGGCTACAGTTACGCGGGACACCCTGTATAGATAGATGGACAGCACTACAACCACAATACACGTTTCTCCAAGATTCTTCGCAATCCTTCGGAGATGCGTGGTCTCTGCTGCACACCTGCTAGGAACTTTTTTTGCAATTTTTCACGCAGTGGCTGACGACGATTGCCTGAAGTGGGTGTGCGCCACAGTTAAAAGCTGATCAATAACAAGTTTTCAAATGAGTTGGAACATTGGACGACCCACTCGTTACGCAATGCGAATAGTGTGACGCCTGGTTGTTCTTTTGACGCTCTAAAACGCTTTATTACTCACAATAACACGATCTCTTTCCTGACATCCAGCCTGCCTACGGCCAGTTTAGAAACGAGGTCCAAGCACCGGCGTGGCTGAGTGGTAGAATACTAGGCTGGCGCGCAGCTGAACCGGCTTCGAATCCCATTGTGTCCTTGGTGTTTCTCATTTATTCAGTTGTTTTCGTATTTCTTGCGCTACTGATGACGGGCACCAGCGGCGGCGGTGTTGGCGGCAGCGGACAACTACGGCGCTGCAGCTGAACCGGGTTCTGATCTCGTAACAGCTTGCGCTGTAAAAGAATGCCTTGTATAGCTTGTCTTGGAGAAGAAGCTTCATAATGCATCACACATAATTCGGTAGAGGTATCGGTAGTGGCACGCAGTTTATGTCTATCGCCTCTTTGTTCGCTTCCTACTCTGTCTGTCTTATTTATCCAAAAAGAAAAAGAGGCGCGAGTGAACACTGTCTGTAACATTCCCTTCACTGGAAAGCACTAGTGCAGTAAGATTGTAACTTTACTTAACAGGCTGCTATTGTTACATACCTGTCCAATCAGAGGCTGTGCACCATGAAAAATGCTTTAAGCTGGACGCTAATACTTATGCTAGGAGGCGTAAAATGCGAACAATCAAGGTAAGTAGAATGATTTCTCCTAATGTAACATTATGATGACGATGATGGTATTTGGGGTCTAACGTCCCTAAATGACCATAGGATTATAAAAGACGCTGTAGTAGAGGGCTCCGGAAATTTCGATCACCTGGGGTTTTTTAACTTGCACTCAAATCTGCGCACATAGGCCTACAGCATTTTTCGCCTGCATCGAAAGTGCAGCCGTCGAAGCCGTGATTCATTCCCATGGCCTGCTACTAATTTAACATCACAGCCATACGTTTTCTCCGTATTGGCAATGATTTATTACAAAACAAAGCAAATATTTAGGGCATCACGGACGTGTGGAGCTAAAACTCACTAGCACGAACTCACTGCTTTAATTGCATAGCACAAGCTTACAGGCAGCTGCTCGTCTGGTCCAATAAGCCCTCTTATAGTTGACCGATGTACTGGATATGCTCCTTAATAAACTTTTTGAATCGCGTCAACAGAAATAATGGCGAAAGATGATATTTCCCACCTTATAATATTTTCTTGTGGGTAAATGTATTCACTGCAAGTAAAGAACGACATTAAAAGTTCATGTGTATTGAACAACTGTATTTTGCGAGTACAGATAAAAAAAGACAAATGCCTACCACCGATACCATGAATAAAATTTATGCATTGCTGTTAGTCTATCGCAGGGGTCTCACTATCCTCGGCTGGCGTGGGCCACATGCAGAAAATTGTGTCTCCCATGAGCTCTATGGGAAAGCGATGATTGATTGATTTGTGGGGTTTAACGTCCCAAAACCACCATATGATTATGAGAGACGCCGTAGTGGAGGGCTCCGGAAATTTCGACCTCCTGGGGTTCTTTAACGTGCACCCAAATCTGAGTACACGGGCCTACAATATTTCCGCCTCCATCGGAAATGCAGCCGCCACAGCCGGGATTCGAACCCGCGACCTGCGGGTCAGCAGTCGAGTACCTTAGCCATCAGACCACCACGGCGGAGCATATATAGGAAAGCGAGCATAATAAAAAAGTACAAGGGGAGGGGGAAGGTATAGACAAGGAATAGTTGGTACAAAATACCAGGTAGCTTTATTTAAAAGGCGACCTTTCCTATAACGCATATACGTCCAATCGGAAGGGGAGTCATCTCTCGAATGCAAAATTATCAGTACCGATCCCAAGAATGACTAAAACCTGGAGGCGATTCTGAAATAAAAGAATTTTTGTTTCATGGTTATGTTTCAATACACAAAGTTTGTGTGATCTACCCCACGAAAAAAAAGAAGGACTTGAAATTAGCCGTGCCTGTGCAGCTCACGAACAAGAAAAAAAATATGGGATGAAGACAGTGATGTACAAGCAGGACAGCTAGCGATAATACCACCAGCCGGATGTGTGAGTTCTGCAATATATATTATAAAAAATGACTCACTCAGCCCAGGACAGGAAAAAAAAGTGTTAGAAAAAGTTTGTGAATTTAAATTTGCACGAGGATTTAATGCAACATGTTGATGCCGAGAGAGAGAAATGTTTTAATAAGAAGCTGGAGAGTGCAATGGCAACCTCTCTGCGTTTGTTGCAAAGTGACAACGCACAGCACTAGAACTGATTTGATTGGATTCATACAAGTCAAAATTGTTACAAATTGCCTTAGGGGACATGACTAAAAGCTGAGTAATCACTTGACTAGGTCGCGCCACCCAGGCAGCAGAGCAGAAGGAACACACAAACAAGCATTTATAGTACAGAATGCATTGATACATAGTAGCCTACATGGGTTCCAATACAAGTCAGAACTATGAGCTTAACGCACAAGAATATAAACGTAGCTGTCGTTACAGTGTTGTCGATATAACAACTGCGGGCTTATAATGAACTTCTAGCAGAAAAAAGCTTCAGTAGAACTGAAAGGCGGGTGAGTTGAAACTTTCCCACGATAAAGAAAAGAACCTAATAAAAGAAACTTAATAAAATAAACTTTTTGAGACTATTGCGAGTGAAATGTGGTAAAAATATAAACAAAACTCGTCAGACCGTTGAAAATACTAGCGATGAGTGCTCACAAGGTGAGTTAATGTAGAAAAGAAACGACACGACGAGGCCATGCTTCTGACCGACAGGTGAAACCAGTAAACATGCACCAAAAGGAAATTTTGATAGAAAGAGGCATAATCGACTGACTCAAAATTGTCACTATCATGATAAAAAAATTACATAACAGGAAGAACAAGCTTTAAAAATTCGGCAGACCCCACGTACCTTGTGAATCGATGTTATTCTAAGCAGGTGCATGGAAGGTTATCGTGTCGTCATTTTTGTATTGAGCGAAGCGTTACGAAGTGGTGCTAAAGATATGTGAAAATGAACGCACTAACATACGTTAAACAACCGCATCTGTTTCGTATAACCAGTTGTCTACAGTTGCGTAATGATGCCAACAGCAACAAGGGCTGGTGCTCGCGAGGATGATAGACTTGGACTCTGCTACAAAAATCAAATTCAGCACATGACACATAGCTTCAATTGAAATTAAGCCGACCTGGCAGTTGTGTCACATGAGTACATATGTGATGTTTATAAATTTGAGCAGCCAACACTGCAGCCGAAATCGACGTTTCACAAATATTACGGTCTATTTAAAAAGTAGTTCCGAGACCCGGCATGGCTCTGTAGTAGAATACTTGATTGCCACGCAGAATGCTGGGGTTCGAATTCTGCCGGGACCCAGGTGTTTGTTTTTTGCATTCGTTGAGTCAACGCTGTGATATCAGCTTTTTGCTTACGCACACGCTTTAAAATTACCCATGTCTGTTTTCGCCGTTCCTGTGTAGATATAAACTGTTAATCAACTGCGGCACATACTCGCATACCCGCCCACGAGTACGTGCTCCACGTGTGGCGGAAGGTGTTTGACGGCGTATGCAACGGGACTGTGACATTATAAATATCATGATCATCGAGTCGCATTTGTTAAATCATTTTACCCTTGCATACTAATTTTAGTTTATCTCAAATTAAGCGTATATTCGTGAGAGCACAGAGGCGTAGGCGGCTACATAGATAGATAGTGTCGGATCTGAAGGTGGAGACCACAACCACGCTCTTAGAGGGAACGGACACAGACGACACGGTTGGGACAAACCAAACAACACATGCTTATTTAACTACTTTTTGATCGACGATATTGTCAGCCAAATTATTATAACATCAACTGTGATCCACACGCTAAACAACTTTACACATAATCACACAACACTCAACAACCCAACAAGCACAAGGCGGCAGTTTACACGTTTGAATCCCCACGAGGGCCTCCGGCAGACGGCCCGTGGTGCCGCGCACCGGTGTCCCACTGCGAGAAACAACCGTTCGCGCCAAAAGCCACCAGAGAAAGAGACCAGCTTATTTCTCGCGCGCCGCCACCAAGGCTTGCCGCCAGGCGTCGTCGACGCCGGCGCTAACGTTTTCTAATCATGATGATGATGATGGCGATCAACGCTGGCGAACACAACATCACTACGTTCTATAGTTGTGACCCCGATTTACAGCTTCTGTGCGATAGACGCAACTGTTTGATAGGTAATATATTGTATCTTTTCAAATATGGTAGAGTACTTTCGTGGTGTGCAGTGTTAGAGATTGCACGCATCGCACGCACGGAGGTCACGTTCCACACATTGGGAAGACATCACTTCTAATACTGCGCACCTGCTTGTGCAAGTCACTCGACCTCGACATAAATGAATTTAGAGCAGAAGAAAAGCGCTAGAGCCCGCTTGTTTTTCCAAGGCTAACTTCTTTATTAGTACGTAAGAATAATGTGTCTGGGTACCAAATAAAAGGATCACAGCCTATTCGCGGAGTGAATGATAACGAATGGGGAAAAGCGTTCGTCCATGTGTCCATCCGTCCGTAAACTATACGGTAGTGCCCACTATACGAAAGCCACTAACGCCATCTAGTAATATTATTTTCAAAGGCGGATGGATGCTATGAGAGTCCCATTTGACAGTGACATGTGCGACACCAGGCTGGCGAGAAAAAAAAAGGCAAAAACTTCCTTTTTATGTAGGCATAATGTCTTATCTACTTATATTGAATCAATCTTGCTATAATAAAAAATACAAATTCTTGGTCCATCTTTTTGCCTCTTTAGGCATAATTGCCTCATTTTACTAATATTTCTGTCCTTTATCTCTACTTTTCTACCACCAATACTAGAACCGTCTCTGACTTGCGTCTATTGTGGACGTGTTCAGCTTTCCATGACTGTTCCTGAAACCCAAAGCCTCATGTTGGCTTGTACCCACTCGTATACCTGGGTGGAAATCACCACATTGCATCAGGACATGTTCCGTCGTTTCCTTAGCTCCCCCGAAACATGCACACTGTTTTTTTTTATGAAAACTCGCTGTATGAGTACGCGTTCTAATGCAACCCAACCTCGCTTCGAACAGCTTCCCACTGAATTTCGTTTTTGCCCTTTCTGTAGTTTCGGAGAACCGGTTTCTCTTCCATCGCTGTTATCCAATAAGACCTCTGCAACTCTCTCACTTTCAAGTTCACTTAGTGCTACATGTTGCCAAATCGCATACACTGCTAGCCGTATATTTATTGATGAGCCTCCTAGTTCTTTTTCTCCCCTTTGTGCCGAGCTCTCGCTTTCCCTGCCCATGTACTCTCTATTTTTCTAAACCTCTTTTCGAATCTCGTTTCCCTCTGAGCTTCCCTTACTTCAAAGCGTGTCTATTCCATATCCCCTTTTACGGCCTCATTCGTCGTCTTCCCGTGAGCGCTGCCGCGAGGCGTTATGCAGTCTTATGATTCACATGCAAACCTGACTGCAGGTCTGACTTCATGCACACCAGTGAGTCCCCTTATGCATGCTCAGAAACCATAACGCCTTTACACAGACCTCGGAGCACTTCATACCTTTTGTGTTTCCATATTCTCTGTGCTTGATTCATCCTTCCATTTGGTGTTCATGTTTTTTTTCTGTACCTCCATATATCTATCTTCTTCATTTACCCATGCTCCGAGGTACCTGTACTCGCTTACCATTAGTATTTCTTGGCCCTGCATTGAGGCCCCACCTGGTCTTCGTGATCAGTGAATACCATGAATCCACATTTTATTGCACTATTGCACTATCGCACTAAATTTTAGCCCTAGAGCCTCGCCTTCCCTTCTAAATATATCTGCTAGCCCCTGTATACTGTCTTGAGTGACCGCAAATTGGACAATATTGTCCGCATAAAATAGACCTGGAAGCTTCTGCTCGACCATCGCGCTCGCTTTTTTATGTGACAAATTAAACCCAACATTGCTACCTTCTGGCACTTTTTCCATCCTCACTATGTGTAGCATGAATAACGGCGGGGACAGAGGACATTTCTGTCTCATGTACTAGCTAATTTCAGTGCTCTCATTGCTATTTATTCCT
Source organism: Rhipicephalus microplus (assembly GCF_043290135.1). Lineage (NCBI taxonomy): Eukaryota > Metazoa > Arthropoda > Arachnida > Ixodida > Ixodidae > Rhipicephalus > Rhipicephalus microplus. The sequence goes on from NC_134708.1 coordinate 51,476,525, forward strand.
TCCCACGCATTCTGTTCAAACTGTATTTTCTTGGTATATCTTTCTCATAAGCTGTATACAGTCGTCACCTATGCCAACTCCCTTCAATATATCTCACAAAAGTTTCTGATTAACGTTGTCATACGGCTAAGTGATATTGGAGTAACTGTACATGCTTACTATGGGAGCAGAGTAGCGAAATAAGTCCGTCATCTTGCCAGGTAAAAAACCTTATTCACGCAGTGAAGCCACGCAGTGTTTTTGCAGGTTACTTGCTTAAGCCTCTAACCGATCGACGAAGCGTGTCACCGATTGCCAGTCGACGTGTCCAGCGTGTCAATGACCGGCAAAGAAAGAAGACACATCTACTTTCGCGACTGTTGCAAGGGAGCTGAAAGACATTTTTAGTCTAACCGTTAATGCAAAACGCAAAAGCATAGCATAGTGTCGAATAACACGCACCGCCACTGCCGCATGGTCAAGCGACGTCCGCTATGGAAGATAAGCGACGACTCCTAAACACAAAATATAGGTCCTCTGAGATTCAAGGAGCGCCCTACTAAGCCAACAGTATTAAATAATACAAAGTGGTTTTCCTTAAATTGTGCCGAATCCATGCAAATACTTTACTGTCGAAGCCTAATGACATAAATTTAAAGCAAATAAAGCACGAGTTCGCAACTAACGAGCTACAGAGCGCTTGACGGTCGCTTGATAGATTCCAGGTGGACGGCGACCGCTTTCGGTGGTGCGGCCTGTGCACCAGCTTCTCCGCAGTGCATGGTTGCTAGTGCCATTGAAAAAAATATGCGCCTTCTCTGCTACCTAAAGGTACCATATACCGTTACTCTAAGTGACATATACACACAGCACAGTCTATTGAGCTATTCAGAAGCTAGAGCTGGTTATATACATGCTACTACAGAGGACTGAACGACCCACATCCTTTGCCCCTGAAACTACTGTACATCTGTTTCAAAGAGCGTGACAGCGAAACATAAATAGCCATTTCAAAATGAAATCAGCATGCGAGAGCTGCAAAGATAAGTATCTGCGCAATAGTCTTATGTCTAAACAAAGAAGGACATTGCAAATGAGTTCTCCGGGATACCACAGGGTGGTACAGAGGCTAGGAAGGAAGACTCATAACCACTCGTTTGTAGCATGAAGTCACGAAGAAATCCGCATCAATCTCTCAGATAGAAAACTTCATACTCTCTGAAAGTTTATTCAGCTCCTGCGATTGCGCCCAGGACGAACGTCCTACCGGGCTTATCACTCTGCCATTCGAGCTAATCAGGAAGCTGGCATTGGGAGCTCAAAAGTTAATCAGTCGACAACTAAAAGCTCGTTAACCTGAAATATTGCAAATGAGTGCCCCAAATTCCTGCAAGGTTGAGGAAGGGTAGAGAAAGAGGACTCGCCCTCACGCTATCAATTTATAGCTTACTGGATAGCTAGCTAGACATATTTAAGCCCACGAGCACCACCAACGGACGCACAAGTGCATGGGAAAAGAGTGAACGCCACAGCAACCGCCACGACGAGTGTGCGGACGTCACGCTTCAGCCTCCCATTTGTTCTAAGCTAACTTGGCACGGTGCGACATGTTAATGCATGAATTTCTGTGTTTAGCTGCAATGACATCTACGGGTTTTGATTGATTGATTGGCTGATTGATATGTGGGTTTTAACGTCCCAAAATCACCATATGATTATGAGAGACGCCGTAGTGGAGTGCTCCGGAAATTTCGACCACCTGGGGTTCTTTAACGTGGACCCAAATCTGAGCACACGAGCCTACAACATATCCGCCTCCATTGGAAATGCAGCCGCCGCAGCCGGTGGCCTCTACGGGTTACATGTGTATTCGCAACTCCATAAAATGCTCAGTGGGCTGGCAACACTGGTCGAAAAAAAAACGAAGATGGCGACAATTAACCGGGTCAGCGCGGCTCCTTCACTTGTCGCTGTGCTGAAGTAGTTTCTTGCTTCATCAAATGCGAAAGGATGCTGGCCGCCGACCAACTGATTCTCATCGGCATTGAAGATTTCACTGGCGAAACAGGGGAAACAGTTGCGCTGTGCGTGCAAACACTGAGCCTCTTTGGCAAACCCCATCAGATTTACTTCAAGTTGAAGAACCTGTCCAGCTAGCATGAGCTCACTCGGGCACATGTGGCTTGGCAACATATGACGTGTTCATGCGTCTGCGTCGAGAGACACTCCATATTTGATATTCAAGAAGGCAGAAAGAGATGTCACTTGCGAGAGCTACCAAAAGCGGGTGCAAGGACTTCAGGTTCGGCTCCTCGCATTATAATTCCGCGGTTCGTAATTAACCAATTTTAAAAATTGCTAAACTGTTAATATTAATGCTCTAAGTTAAGGCGCAACAACTTGTAGTGTCTAGATAAAATCATGATTGATATGTAGGGTTTAACGTCCCAAAACCACTATATGATTATGAGAGACGCCGTAGTGGAGGGCTCCGGAAATTTCGACCACCTGGGGTTCTTTAACGTGCACCCAAATCTGAGCACACGGGACTACAGCATTTCCGCCTCCATCGGAAATGCAGCCGACGCAGCCGGGGTTCAATACCGTGACCTACGGATCAGCAGCCGAGTACCTTAGCCACTAGACCACGACAGCCGGGCAGCGATGAAGATGATCATCATGAAAAAATGACTGGCTTGTGCAGTATATGACGTCTCTATATGCTTTTTTTAAAATAAATGTATGTAAGGAGAGGTTGGTGCCAATGCGTGGCGCCGGCTACTCCTCTTCTCTTGCACAAAAGTCAACATCGCACATTTTGTAGCAAGCACAAGGCTATACATATGTACATAGCACAACACTTACACAATGAGTTAACGTTTTTTCTACACTGAGTGTCCACACCACTCAGAAATGGGTCCACACTGCATAGAAATTTGTCCAAACCACACTGAGTTTGTAAAGAAAAGTAATCACGCCAATTTAAGTGTTCACACAAAAACGTGTAAGTTAAATGAAATGTCAAAGGTGATCTTGTCGCATAAATACTGGCATGTTTTCAGAAAGGTTTTCCCAAAAATATTGTAGTGAAACACAAAAATACTGTTTTGAAACATACCCCGGTTAACATTTGTTTTTTGTTTAGTACTTTTGAGCTATTTCTGATTCCTCCAGAAAGTGAACGACTGCACACGCTGCAGTGGCTGTAGCTTTCCTTTTGGCCATGGACCCAAGATTTTTGCAATTGATGGATTTATCTTATTCAAGGAATCTAGTTTTTGAAAAGGTTCTTTCGAGGTACGTCATGATTTTTACAGTGCAGAAGAATGTGCTCCACGTCTTCTTGACCTTCTCCACATGAGCAGGTAGGACTGCCAGCTTTCCTTATTCTATACAAGAAAGCCTTCGTGTAGGCTGTACCAAGTCGTAGCCTATAGATGACTGTTTCTACCGCTCGGCTAACCTTTACCGGAATATGCAATTCTATACCGGGATCAATGTTATACAACAGAGAGTTTTGCGCACCATTTTCGAACCAGGTTTCCTTAGACAGTTGACAGCTCAGCTTATTTATTAGAGACCGTGCATCGCTCATTGATAGAGGTAGTGGTGATATATTATTTTCTTGATGTGCTGTGCATGCAATGTGACCAGCTATGTCGTTTCCTGTGATTCCACAGTGGCTTGGCACCCACTGGAACATTATGGTGTGGTTTAAATCTTTTGCTATAGCGTACGTCCTCTGTATTTCATATGCGAGCTCACTAGTTTTGTTTCCCAAGCTGATTCCTTTAAAAAAAAAAAAACTAATGAGGACTGTGAGTCACTGATATATACCCATCGAAGTGGACCTGGCTGTAAGCATATGAAGCGTAAAGCACAGAGTATTGCATAGAGTTCTGCCGTTGTGGATGTTGTGAAATGGCTGAGTTTAAAAGCTTTTCTCGCTTGGCATGCAGGTACAAAGAATGCAGACGTAGAGCTTTGATTCAGACATGATCCGTCGGAGTACACGTGAATATAGTCTTCATAGTTAGTATAAAGGAGTGTTAAAGTTAATTGCTTCATTACGATTATGGGCAGATCGTTTTACAATTTATTCCCGGAATCGAAGTTGTAATATCTGGGATAGAGAGTCGCCATGGTGGGGGGGGGGGGGGGGGGGGAGGGATCCACATGGAGGCCAGTATTCGTGCGTAGGCAGTAAACTGTTGAATTCTACTATAATTTTATGTATTCTTGCAGCTGATCTCTCCTGAATAGCTTGGTATAGGGGATGATTAGCGTGTTGAGTTGCTAACCGAAGATAATGCCGGCAAGTTTCCGTAAACCTCATAGCATGGAAAGTCGGTTGATGAGACTCCGCAATTACTAAAGCACTGACAGACGCTCACGGTACACCAAGACATATACGAAGGCTTCTGGCCAACAACCTTTGATTTCTCTCCTCTAAGTTACGTGATATCCCATGTAAAACCGGGGCAGAGCAAGCTATTCTTTGTCGAATTATTGCTGAATGTACACGCAGTAAAGAACAACATGAACTACCCCATCTCACTCCGGTCAGTCGACGTAATATATTGGTTAGGGAGTTGACTTTGTCCTCTAATGATTTTATGTGAGGTGCCCAAGACAGACGTCTGTCTAAAATAACCCCTAAAATTTTGTGCTGCCGCACAAGTTATAAGCGCTGAGAGTCTATCTGAAGTTTGCATTTCTTAAGACATTTCCTTGTGAACAGAAGTACAGATGTTTTCTCGTGGGAAAGAATCATGCCTCTGCTCTTAAAAAAGCCATTGATTATTGGCAGCCCATATTGAAGTTTTTGCTGAACTGCTTGAATACTCGTGTCTGATGCCCAAATGCAAGATCGTCTGCATCTATTGAATATTTCAAACTAGTAGGTAAGATATGGGATATTTCAGCCATAACGCAATTAAATAAAAATGGGCTTAGTACGCTACTCTGTGGGAGAGAGAGAAACAACTTTTATTGAAACGGCAAGTGTTAGAGGAGTTGACTCCCCTCCCTTAGATGGCAGCTAGGAGTCCTTGGGCCCTAGCGGCATCTTCGGCTTGCCTGATGACCTGTAGTTGGTCCTCGATGCTTGAGCTTAGCAGCGCGGTCTCCCACTGCTCCGTATTCATGTATGTGTTTGGCCCCTTCACGATGTTGGGGCAAGCCCAGATAATGTGTTTGAGGTCCGCCCGCTGATTGCAGTGTTTACATCTGTCTGAGTAGAGGTCCGGGTAACAATGATTATAAGCGATTGGGTTTGGGAACGTGTTTGTTTGTAATAGGCGCCACGCTGTCGCCTGCTGCTTATTTAATGAGGAGTGTGGTGGCGGGTAATGCTGCCTCCCTAATCTGTAGTGCTTGGTAATTTCGTTGTAACTGGACATGCGGTCTCTCTCCGCACGCGGGCTCCGCGTCATTCCTGCCCCTGCTCGGCTCGCTAACTCTCGAGCTAGGGTGTGTGCGGTTTCATTGCCCGGGAGGGAGGAGTGGGCGGGCGTCCATATAACATAAACGTCGCGCTCTCCGCGAAAGTTATTTAAGATTCTTAACGCCTCTTTCGAGACCCTTCCGTTAGCGAAGTTATGAATCGCGGTTTTAGAATCACTGATTACGACGCTGGCCCTTGTGGACGCAAGCGTCAGCGCTATGGCCGTTTCTTCAGCGATTTCCGAATTTCCTGTTTTAATGGTGCCGCTAGCAAGCAGGTGGCCCGCTTGATTTGAAGCGACTATTGCCATGTGTCGACCGTCTGTATATTCGGCTGCATATACATATACCACGTCCGCGTCATATTGAAACTTCTTGTGCAGTGCTCTCGCTCTTGCATTCCTCCGCTCCCGGTGATGTTCGGGGTGCATGTTTCTGGGTAACGGAGGTATTATGATGCGCTCTCTGGTTTCTATTGGGATATCGTATTTATTGCCGCTTTGGCCAGCGTACGTTATTGCAAGTTTGTGCAGGATGTGTCTTCCCGTGTTGCTTTGCGCGAGTCGTTCATATTGCGCTATCATATGAGCCTCAATAAGTTCGTCTAGCGTGTTATGCATTCCTAACGCTTCGAACTTTTCGTTAGACGTGGTGATCGGTAATCCGAGGGCTTGCTTATATGCTTTTTTAATTATGCATTCTATCTTTTGTTTTTCCGCCACTTGCAACTTGAGGTATGGGGTCACATACACTATGCGGCTGACGACGAAGGCTTGGATGAGCTGCACTAAGTTGTGTTCTTTCACGCCGTAGTTTTTGTTGGCGATTCTTCGAATCATTCGAATGGTTTGTTGGGTGTTGTTATCCAGTAACTTTATTGCTTCCCCGTTATGTCCGTTCTCGGATATTCGGAGTCCCAGAACTCTTATGTGTTGTACCTGAGGTATTGGGTAACCTCCTGCTAAGATTGTGATGTTGTGTCGTTCGTGAATGCGCTTGCGACCTCTGCTTGTAGGTCTGTAGAGTAATAACTCCGATTTTTGAGGAGAGCATTTTAGGCCATTGTTCTCCACGTATCGCTCTACCGTATTTACTGCTTGTTGTAAAATCTCTTCTATGTGACCGTCGCTCCCGCCCGTCACCCATAGGGTGATGTCATCCGCATAGATACTGTGCTGAAGCCCTTCGACGCGTTCCAGCTCTGAGGGTAAACCAAGCATCGCCACGTTGAATAGGAAAGGGGAAAGCACCGAACCTTGTGGTGTTCCCTTGTTGCCTAGAACGAATTCTTCGGATTCCGCTTCCCCGGCCGTGATTGTAGCTTTACGGTTGGTGAGAAAATCTTTTATGTAATCGTACACTCTCCGACCTACGTGTAGGTTTTGCAAGTTGCGCAATATGGCCTCGTGGGTGACGTTATCAAATGCCTTCTGCAGGTCAAGGCCCAGAATGGCTTTTGTATCCAGGGTGTGCGTTTCGGCGTCTATGATTTGATTCTTTAGCTGCAACATGACGTCTTGCGTCGAGAGTCTTGGTCGAAAGCCGATCATGGTGTGTGGGTATAGCTCGTTGTCGTCCATGTATCTGACGAGACGCGTTAAAATTACTTTTTCCATGAGCTTTCCAATGCAGGACGTCAATGAAATGGGCCTGAGATTTCCGATGAGCGGCTTTTTGCCCGGCTTGGGTATTAATATGATTTTGGCGGTTTTCCATTGCTGGGGTATGGCGCCCTTCTCCCAGCATTCGTTTATGTACTTTGTGAGAGCAGTGACGGATTCGTCATCTAAGTTGCGAAGTGTTTTATTTGTTATACCGTCGGGACCCGGGGCGGACTTGGGATTGAGTCGTCCGAGTTCGTATCGAATCTCTGCCTCTGTTATGGAGGCGTCGAGGTCGACGTTATCCTTCCCTTCGTACTCTGGGAGTCGCGCCTTTGTGGCATCTCCTACGTATGTCTGGCGTAGCTCGCGTAAGAGCTCTGCTTCTGTACCTGCGTAGCTGTGTAGTATCCGTTGCAGGTTTTGTCTTTGTGTTGTTTTCGTGCCTTCTGGATCAAGGAGGCCTCGGAGAATGTTCCAAGTTTTGGACATTCCGAACTGCCTGTTCATTAAAGTGCACATGCCTGCCCACTGCTGCTGGGACAGCCTATTTGCGTAGTCTTCTATGTCTCTGTCGAGCGCGACGATTCTCTTTCTTAGACGCCAGTTGTGCTTTTGACCTTTCCAGCGCTCTTGCAGGCTGCGTTTTGCCTCCCACATGTGTAAGAGCTTGCTGTCCATTTCTTCCATTCCTGCCTCTTCGGGAACATGTTTGGTGGCTTTCTGCACGCTACGCTGGAGTGTGTCTGTCCACTTCTGTATATCTTCGATGGTCTCTGTAGCATCGTCCTCTCTTATCTTACGAAAGGTGTCCCACTCGGGTAACATTATTTTTCTACCTTTCTTTTTACGCGGACCTGCTTGTAAAATTGTGCATGCAACGTAGTGATCGCTGCCTAGATTTACGTTAGTGTTGGTCCAATGAGGGTTGGATATATTCCTTATGAATGTAAGGTCCGGCGTGGTGTCTCTACTGACGCTGTTCCCCATTCTGGTAGGGTCTTGTGGGTTAGTTATTAGCGTGAGCTCCTCGTGCTGCGCGTCATTCCACAGATTGCGGCCTTTAACGTTTTCGATAGTGTAACCCCAGGCGGCGTGTGGTGCGTTAAAGTCACCCACGACGATCAATGCTCTGTGGGATCAATACTCTGTGGGGCTCTGTGGGATCAATACTCTGTGGGACTCCTTGACTAACTTCATGCTCTTTACTTTTACTGTCAGCCGTGTCAATGAAGATTTTCCTGTCTCTTAAGAATTCTGCAATCCATCTTAGTGTTCTGCCTACTATTCCCAACTGAATTAAACCGTGTAGTACATGAGCATGGCTGGTTGTGTCAAATGCTCGCTTTATATCTAAAAATACTGCAACGACGATTCTTCCACAGCTCCTCTCATGATATACATAAGTTACAATGTCTAGAATGGCATCCATGGTGCAGCGGCGTTTACGAAAGCCTGCCATATTTTCTGGAAGCACGTTCGTACATTCCACCCACCACTGAAGTCTAGCGTCCATTATCTTTTCCATAAGTTTACAAAGGCAGCTAGTCAGGCTGACAGGAGGGAAAGAATCTATGGATAAAGGCGCTTTTCCGGGTTTGAAAATTGGGACCACTCTTGCAACTTTCCAAAAGGGTGGAAGGTACTCTGTTGTCCATGCATCATTAAATATCTTCCAACAAAGTATAAGTGGCCACAGGACCCAGGTTTTTTAATGCTGCATACGTTATCCCATCAGGACCAGCTGCTGTCCTCTGTCGGCACACTGCAAGAGCATTATTTAATTCTTGCAGTGAAAACGGATGATCTAGGTCTTTATGATGTCTATTGAGAGATGAAGTAACCAATGTTTTAATATCCCCAACAGACTTGATGTATTCAGGCGTGTGCCCGGCTGCACTAGGTCATGTAATATGCTGACAAAATTCGTCTGCAACGGTTATTTCCGGTACATTCTTCACTAAAGCTAAGGCTCTAAGTGGTTGTTGATGTGTTACTGCTCCACTTAAAGAGCGTAGAACATTCCATAATTTTGACTCGGGTGTAAATGGCGTTAGCAAAGTGCAGAATTCCTGCCAGCGCCTTTTGCCTAGTCTATCCAGTTGTCGTCTCATGCGGTCATGCGATCTTTGACAGTCGCGGTAATCTTTAATTACTCGGTTTCAATTACTCGAGTTGCCTAGACCTCAAGCTCTGCTCACATGATATTGCATCTGGGGCGTCATGGTGAACAGACATTGAAACAAGGGCTAGTGATCATTTACCTATCCTAATACAGCATCCGAAACTACGCTTTACTAAATATAGGCCCACAGCAAAGAAAACTAACTGGCAAGCATTTCGTTATCATATATCACATGAAGCTGATACTGTTACTGGCACTGACAGCTTAGTCTTACTCATAGAAAGCAAACTAAATCAGTGTTCCAAGTTCGTTAAAATTCCTGAAAGTTACGCTGGAGTAGACGCTGAATACGAAAGACTTAGGGCCATTCGCCGCAGAGCTGAAAGAAAATACAGACGCACGGGTCTACTTGAAGATTACCGCGACTTTCTATATGCTCTACGATGCATTTGGTATGACTAAAATTAACCAACAAACACCGAGAGGACATGCTTAGAACTCGTCGTTGCCAACTTCAAGCTAGATTCGATACCACAAAGTAGTTATAATAAGGCAATACGAAACGCACAATTCAACACAGTATACCATTATGACCAATAAACTTTGTATGTAACTGTACACCGCTTTGTCACTCATATACATGTGTGAGTGGTTAATGTCAGGGTTGATTTACGGTAACACTGAATGATACCACCGCTTTACTCACACATAATCATTCCAATCATGGATATGCGTTTTTTTCTGGTATAAAGAAGTTGGGTAAATAATAATGAGTGTTTGCTTTTGAAACATAAATGAACGTGATGAAAAGAAGGAACAGGGTATTAAAACAGCGTAGACTGCCGTGCTCGAAAGTCTCACTGCCACCATTCGACAATGAAGCCCTCGTCTCCATACTACTAATAATGAATATATGTATTTAGAATGAATGATAAACTGAATCCAAGAATCACTTTTTACTTCTTGTGCACTTTTCGCAGCTCCGTACCACTACCTGAGAACAACGAGTATCCTCTGATGTTGACGCCATTAATTACCAGTGGCCGATTTGAGGAAGCGAGAAATGCAAGTGAAGTGCCCATGCTCAAGCTGTTGGCGAATGTGACGGCATACTCTGGATTCATCACGGTGAACAGCACATGCAACAGCAGTCTCTTTTTCCTTTTTATAAGGTCTAAGGTAAATATCCTCTAGTTTTGAGTGCCATGAAATAATCTCTCTAGTATGCAGCATATCTTTTCATATTATTAAAGTAAGTCATTAGATACTGAGACTAAGGAAGGAATAGGAGACGTTCCTTGTACTGTTTTAAGTGTATTGTGGTAACTTCGATACATTTGGGAATTAAGTAAAGTGGACGTAAGGACAACTTGCCACTGGTAGGAACCAAACCTGCGAAATTCGGCAATGTGCCCGATGCTCAACCGAGCTACGGTGGCGGTCATCATCCCCTGATTCGCGTTATCGTAGCCATGAATGAGATCGGTGCAAACACTCAGGCAATGTGCCCGATGCTCAACCGAGCTACGGTGGCGGTCATCATCCCCTGATTCGCGTTATCGTAGCCATGAATGAGATCGGTGCAAACACTCAGGAATTTTCATGCACATAAGCACCCAATAAAGTGAAGGAGACGACGATCGCCGCCGTGGCTCAATAGGTGGAGTATCGGGAGCGTCATTCGAAGGTTGCAAGTTCGGTTTCTGCCGGCGTCAAGGTGTGTTTACGTCAGCTTCACCTCCAATCAATAATATATTTACTACAACACAAACCTAATACAGTACAAATAACTTCCCCTATACTTTCCTGGGCTCCATTATCTGTTCGTTTTCATTAAAGTTGTTTAAAAACAAAGAAACGTGTCTTCATCATTTCAATCGTTGTTTGTATTGTAGTGAAGAAGAGGGGCCTCAGCGGCACTTGTCGTCGCCTCAGGGGCATCGCCATCAGCATAAGCTCGTGCTCACTGCGCTTGTCCGGACGCTGCTGACTGCTTCGCCTTCTGCGTTCTGCTCTGCGAAATAACCACGTTACAAGTGGTCGAGTCTGCTGGGTTTCGATCACCCTGGAGCTTCGAATTCGCATTTTACCATCCATTATGCCTACCAACGCAAGCGCCACTCCAACTCCTCCACCGGCACCGCCTACTGTTCTCTGCGCTGATTTTCTGCGTCTGCGAGATCCCCCTGTTTTCTCAGGCCCAGAAGACAAGGACGTCGACGACTGGATTTCAATGTATGAGCGAGTGAGTAATCACAACAAATGGGATGACGCCGCCAAGTTGACCTACGTCTCCTTCTACCTGTCGGACGTGGCCAAGCTGTGGTTTATAAACCACGAAGTGGAACTCCCTACATGGTCGGTCTTCAAAACGAGCCTCACACAAGTTTTCGGATGGCCTGAGGTACGCAAACGCCGTACCGAACAACGCTTGCATACTCGGACCCAGCAGCTTGGTGAGAATTTCACAAGCTATGTTCAGGACGTTCTGGACCTTTGCAAGCGAGTCAACGAGTCGATGTCCGAAGAGCTTAAGATCAAGCACATCATGAAGGGCATTGAGGACGACGCTTTCCACATGTTGCTTTCTAAGAGTCCTCACACTGTCCTAGAACTGATTGAGTTATGCCAGTGTTCTGATAAGTTGCGCAGGCAACGTCTGTCCACTCGACGTCCCTCGGTGCTCGACAACTCTTTGTCCAGCCTGTCCACTCTTGGCATAGGAGAAGACCATGCCCCTCTTGTCTCCAAGATCCAAGAGTTCATCCGCGCTGAGGTCGCTCGTCAGCTCTCTTTGATGTCCTGCATCCCGATCAACCACGCAGATTGACGTCTACACTCCGCGACTTCATTCAAGACCAGGTCGCACAAGTTCGTCCTCCCACCCGTGAACCGCTGCCAGTCGCCGCACCTCTCACGTACGCCGAGGCCATTGCTCGACCTCGACAGCCTGCGTTCCAGCCAGCGCCTATGTATTCGCCGCCGCCCTTTTCGCCGCCGACCTATACCCCGCCGCCTATGCCGATACCACCTCGGCCGCAGTTTTCTGCCCCGCAGCCACAATTCGGAGTCTACTCCGACCAATGGCGGACCTACGACAACCGTCCGATATGTTTTGCTTGTGGCGGTGTTGGCCACGTGGCACGTTATTGTCGTCGTCGCCAGGCTGCTCAGAACATTCAACGAATGCCCCCTTTCGACCCTCAGTTTTGTTCTACGCCTTCAAGCCCTCTTTCTTCTTCCTTTCCTTCTGATCGTCCACACGGTCCCACCCGCTGCTCCCCATCTCCACGTCGACGTTCGCTTTCCCTATGCGTCGTCGTTCCGGATCCACCAACAAGGAAAACTAACGGCCGCAGTACCCTAAGCACGAACAGCGTCCCCGTCGCCATGCACAAGTCCTCGCCCCTATCAGGTTAACATCATAGAAGTGTCAGTCGATGGTATCGTCGTCATGGCGCTTGTCAACACCGGAGCCGCTCTATCCGTCCTTTCCATCAACCTGTGCCGCAAACTCCGCAAAGTTCTGACGCCATTATCCGGCCTCTCTCTTAGAACGGCTAACGCACAAAGTGTAACACCTCTCGCAGCCTGTACCACACGAGTCGTCATCGAAGGGATTGTGTATATCGTCGAATTCGTAGTGCTGTCCTGGTGTTCCCATAACATGATACTCGGCTGGGACTTCCTTGCGAATAATAATACCGTCATTGACTGCTGTCGCGCTGAACTTGAGCTATCTGCACTTCCTGATGTTGACGCTGTCGAAGCCTCCCTGCCGTATTGTAAACTGGCTGTTTCCGACGACACCACCGTACCACCACGCTCTTCTCTGCTGGTGACTGTGTCGTGTGACGCTATTTCCGACGGTGATGTTCTATTTATGCCCTCTGCCCTGTTCATTCAACGCAAATGTTCTCCACTGCCCGTTGCCCTCCTTTCTCTCCACCATGGCGTCACAAAGACGCTCGTGTACAGTACGCTAGAAGGGCCTTCACCTTTATGCTATTGTGAGTGTCTCGGTCACGTGCGTCCGATCGACGCCCGTCACATTTTTGACGCTCCATCTAGTTTACTTTCTACGGACCTCAGCGCACTCATTTCTGACTCCGTTGTTGACCAGTCACTCCTTGACGCTTTCCACTACTCCATCGATGTCGCAAAGTCTTCTTCAGAACAAAGCCAGTTGGTGAACCTGCTGCAAAAGTTTCATATTTTTTTTTGACAGCCACGCTTCTGGCCTCAGTCGCACATCGAACACATCTCACAAGATTGACACAGGAAGCCATACGCCTCTACGGCAGCGCCCCTACCGAGTCTCAGCGTCGGAGCGCCGTGTTATTGACGGCCAGGTTGCTGACATGCTCCAGCGGGGTATTGTACAGCCTTCTAACAGTCCCTGGGCGTCACCGGTCATTCTTGTTAAGAAGAAGGACGGCTTCATTCGGTTCTGTGTGGACTATCGACGTTTGAACAAGATCACCCGTAAGGACGTTTACCCGTTACCGCGAAAAGACGACGCCCTTGACTGTTTGCAGGGAGCAGAATACTTCTCTTCGCTGGATTTACTGTCTGAATACTGGCAAGTTCCTATGAAAGCATCTGACCGACCAAAAACAGCATTTGTCCCACCTGATGAATTATACGAATTGACCATTATGCCTTTTGGCCTTCGTAACGCTCCAGCCACTTTTGAAAGAATGATGGACACTATTTTACGAGGCCTCAAGTGGAACAGGCATGTTTATGCTACCTCGATGACGTAGTTGTGTTTTCCACCGATTTTGACACCCATTTAAATCGTCTCGAGCACGTCCTCACACGCCTCATCGACGCTGGCCTTCAACTCAACCTCAAGAAAAGTCGTTTTGGTGCCCAGCAGCTCACCATTCTTGGCCACGTCGTATCGCGGGACGGCATACTTTCCGACCCCACCAAGCTTCGAGCAGTCGCCGATTTTCCGAAGCCAAAGAACTTGAAGGAACTTAGAAGTTTTGTCGGCTTGTCGTCATACTTCCGACGCTTTATTAGAAACTTTGCTTCCGTATGTGCGCCCCTTACGGACCTTCTTAGCGGCGACAAGGACCTTTCCACCTGGTCACCAGCATGCGATGATGCGTTCACCAAATTACGCCACCTGCTAACTTCCCCACCCATCCTCCACCACTACGATCCTGCTGCTCCCACGGAGGTTCATACTGATACCAGCGGTGTTGGACTTGGCGCTGTGCTCGCGCAATGAAAGGCAGAGTTTGATGAATATCTCATCGCCTATGCAAGCCGAACTTTGACGAAAGCCGAGGCTAACTACTCTGTGACCGAGAAGGAGTGTTTAGCTATTATTTGGGCCCTTAGAAAATTTCGCTCCTACCTGTATGGTCCCGCATTCGACGTCGTCACTGACCACCACGCCCTTTGTTGGCTATCCACACTTAAAGACCCTTCCGGACGACTTGCTCGCTGAGCGCTCAAACTTCAGGAATACGACATCCGCGTTATTTACAGATCTAGTCATAAGCACACAGACGCCGACGCCCTTTCTCGCTCACCCATATCGGATGAAGGTGTTTGCCTCTCTTCCCTCGAGCCTGTACTTGTGTCATCCCCCTTGCGCAACATGACCGTGGAACAACGAAAGGATCCCTGGATCAATGGCCTCATAAGCATTCTTTCTGGTCCTCTCACTCCTTCACCGTCTCGCGCTCTCCGCCGCCAGGCTAGCAACTTTTGCCTAAGGGATGATCTTTATCGACGCAACTACCTTTTTGATGGTCTCAAGTGTCTCCTTGTGATAGCCCACTATCTTCTAGCTGCTATCTGCGAAGCTTTTCACGCAGACCAACAGTGCGCCCACGGAGGCCTCTTCAAGACATACACTAGGCTTTGACTTAGATTTTATTGGCGTGGCATGTATAACTACGTGCGGAAATTCATTCGCTTGTGTGCTCAGTGCCAACGACAAAAGTTACCTCCTGGGCAAGTCTACCCGTCACAATCACTTCCTTGTCCTAGTCGACCTTTTGATCGCGTCGGCATTGATATTTACGGACCACTACCATCAACTCTAGCTGGTAATCGCTGGATTATTGTTGCGATGGACCATCTGACACGCTACGGTATGCCAAAACAGCCGTGCTGCCGACTGCCACCGTTGGATCATTTCTGTTGCAACGTTTCATTCTGTGTCATGGTGCCCCTCGCGAGCTCTCAAGTGACAGAGGCCGTGCCTTCCTTTCTGACGCATTGAAGGCATTACTCAACGAATGCCGAATCGTGCACCACACAAGTACAGCGTACCACCCTCAAACGAATGGCATGACGGAGCGCTTCAACCGTACTCTTGGCAATATGTTGTCGATGTACGTCGCCTCTGATCATTCAAATTGGGACCAAGTTCTCCCGTTAGTCACCTACGCATATAATACTGCCGTACAAGCTACTTGGTTTTCGCCATACTTTCTTCTGTACGGACGAGAACCTTCAAATACAGTAGGCACTATTCTTCCATATAAACCTTATGAGTTCGAAAGTACAACTCTGTCCGAAGCTGCCCGACATGCTGAAGAATGCCGCCAGCTTGCCCACTCCTTTTCTACCGAGGACCAGTGGCAGCAGCAATCCCGCCAGACTGGCGACCGTTCGGCTCCAAAATTTCCACCTGGTTCACTGGTATGGCTTCGGGCACCTGCTACCGCACCTGGCCGCTCCGCAAAACTTCTTCCCAAATACATCGGGCCATACCGCGTTGTAGAGCAAACGTCACTCGTCAACTATGTCGTGGAGCCCATCATCTCATCCACAGACCTGCGCTACCGCGGCCGCGACACTGTCCACGTCTCTCGCCTCAAGCCATATTATGACCCATTAGTCGTTTCGTGTCCCTAATCCGCCAGGATGGCGTCTTTTTTTTTTGGAGGGAGACTGTAGTGAAGAAGAGGGGCCTCAGCGGCATTTCTCGGCGCTTCAGGGGCATCGCCATCAGCATAAGCTCGTGCTTGCTGCGCTTGGCCGGACGTTGTTTTGTTTCCCTGGGAGGTTGGATCATACCCACTCAGGGGGATTGGCCAAGAAAGTGTAGTGCAGTTTTTCTGTAATCATTTTAACTATGTGTAAAGAATTAGTATTATAATAAGACTAATGTAAAAATAAAAACAACATAAAAAGAGCAAACGAAAAAAAAATCAAGTTGAGCAATTTTGAGATTTGAGGTGTTATGTTTACCACTTAGCTGCGTTTACTTCACTCTGCCCTTGGGAGTAATAAATAATTTTTTGTTTTTGTTTTTGATTGAAGATCACAAAGGTATACGCTTGGTTGCCTGAATATAATCGCAAACGGCATTGAAAGCATCCCTGTGGCAATGTCCCAAAGCTGAGGCGCCAAAGCTTAGCGCCGTTTCCGCCGTCAATGTAAGGCCTATTTTCCGAAATGGCATAACTAGTAACCTTTTTCTAAGTATCTCGTAGCGGCGACAATACAAAAAATAATGATCTAGTGATTCCATTTCTCCGCAGAATGCGCAGAGGGGCGATGTTGTCTGGCCAGCTCTGTGTAGATATAGGTTTAGGGGGGGGGACACGACATCGAAATTTAGTGATTAAGACTTCGATCTTTCTGGACTGACTCCAGTGGGGTTGCCATGGAAACATGAGGTGGTTATAGTCTGTCCATGTAATTACTTTTTCTATCGTATCAGTGGAGATTGCTGATTTTCGATATCTTATAGCCGTGATATATTCTACATCTGGCAGTATGGACAAAACTGGCCCATCAAGTGCGGCTCGTGCTAAGGAATCGGCCAATTCATTTAATCTTAATCCACAGTGACCCGGAACCCATAGTAATCTCAGGAGTCTCAACTGCGGCGGTACTAATGTTTTGAATGTGCTTAGAATTCGAGAGTTCTCTGAAGCTGTCAGAGCTGCACAAACTGAAAGAGAATCCGTCATTATTACTGCATTGTTTTGATTTGATGGAAGTTTTCGAAGAGCTAAAATAATCGCCAAGAGCTCCGCTTCAAAAACTGGAGTAAAATCAGGCAGTCTCACTGAAAAGGACCAGTCAAGCAAATCAGAGGCAATGCCTACACCTGCCTTTTGATTATTTACGGAAGCATCTGTGGCTATTATATTTTTAGTTTTTGCATGCTCCAAGTAATCTAATAATATGCTATTTAAAAATTTGAGGGATTGTAATTTGGCGTTTTGCGGGAATATATCATCATACTCAATAATAACATGACAATTCGAGTCATTAGTCTCAATTACATTTCTAATGTTCACAATTATACTTTGTAGATTTTTTTGTACAAACATTATCTGAGGTGTGTGAAACCGTGGCCAATGAGCAAGAAAGAAGGCGTCTGGGTTTGCGATAAAAGCATATTGAGATCTTCTTGCCGGTAAGCTATAAAATTTTAAAAATGCTTGTACGGTCAAAATTCGAAATCGACAAAGCAGTGTAGGCAGGCGCGCTTCCTGGTACAGTACGTTGATAGCCACAAATCTAGGGAGTCCCAGACACATTCGCAGTGCTTCTCGCTCCAAGACTACTAGAGGTTTCGTTTTATAAGCAGGGCCACCCGAGAATAATATGCAGCCGAATTCCATGATGGGGCGCATGTACATCTTGTACAACGTTATCAAGGTGTGCCTCCCTAACCCATATTTCCGGTTACTTAGCTTGTGTAGTAAGCCTGAAGCCCGCTGTGCTTTGGTAGTTATATACTCTATGTGTGGACTCCAGTTAAGTTTGTCATTATAAATGATTCCCAAATATTTTATAGAGTTTACTTGCTGGATGGGTTCCTGTTTATATAGAATTGAAATTGAAATTGGTTCTGCAAGCGGAAACGCCATGAGCGCGCTTTTGTTGACATTTAACGATAACGAAATCGACTGCAACCAAATTTCCAACATGTTAATATATCTTTGTAATTTAAGTTGTAATGAGTAAATACCACAGTCAGCAGCAAAGAGTGCCATGTCATCAGCATAAATGTAGACAGTAACTTCTTGATCTGTTGGAATTGTGCTCATTAAAGCATTAAATAATATTGGAGATAAGACTGCTCCTTGGGGAACTCCGCGCGTTTGTTTAAATCTAGATGAGGAACATCCATCCTTGACGCAGTAGAATTCTCTTGATTTTAAGAATTCTGCCACCCACTCAATAAAATATTGTGGGAAGTTCAATCTCTCTAGCGTATTTAACAATATGAAGTGCTCCACACTGTCATACGCCTTGGCTATGTCAAGCGTTACTAAAGCAGCGTATTGCCTTCTTTTACGCGCGAGCTGTATTCGGCTCTCTAAATCAGCATGGGCACACCAAATTGAGAAATCACTACGAAAGCCGATTTGGTTCGGTTTTATTACTAAATTGTCTGCCATCCAGATACTTACTCGGCTATGTAGGACCCTCTCTACTAGTTTGACCATGTTAGATGTTAAAGAGATTGGTCTGATATTATCAACTGTTAATCCTCCACCCGGATTTTTTAGTATAGGAATCACCTTTGCTATCCTCCAATCCTGCGGCACCCATGAGTTTATGAAGGAGTAGTTAATAACATTGGCGACGTCTCGAGGCGATAAATTGAACAGAATTTTAATCATGGGTACTGTGATTCCATCTGGGCCAGGAGATGCACAGGGTAAATGTTTAATCACGTTGGATACTTCAGTCTGTGTCACTTCTTCAAAGTCAGACTTTGTCGTAGACTTGTGCCAGTTGTTTGGCACTACTGAAGTGAATCTGCTTTCCAGACCTTTACCGATAGCCTCTAAGGTAGTGGTCATTTCTTGTGCCGACAGATTATCACAAGCTACATTAACTGGTGATGGCAAGATTTTCCGAGCTTTCATATATCGGAACAGTGCTTTCACATGTTTAGGCTTCGACAGGTATTCATAATGTCTTCTGTCATAATCTTGTTTAGCCTGAGCTACCGTTCTTTTAAAGCCCGCAGAAATGAATTTATAATCGGCCCAGTTTTGTGGGGATTGATTATGTAAGAGCTGCTTCCAAGCTGCCTGACGTCGTCGGTGCTCTCTTGTACATTCATCATTCCACCAACGGCTAAATACTCTTTTTGTGGATTCAACAGTAAATTCGGATCTTTTGTAGGATCGTTTAATGACTGCGTTTATTTTCAGTGCTTTTTTATCATCGCTCTCTTCCGAGTGAAAAGCCAGTGCTGACTTCAGGTCATTCCTAAATTTAGTGTAATTTACAAATACTCTTACATTTGAACAAGACGGAATTATCGGACAAGAAATTTCAAAACTTATCGGTAAGTGGTCACTGTTGGTGCCACAGTCCAGCGCTTTCCAAGAAGAAGTACTAATGGCTGAACTGACAAAACTTAAATCTAAGGCCGACTTGGAGTGATTACGAATAAATGTGGGGGTTCTGACGTTGAGGCACGTCAGGTCATTGGCCATTGTCCACTCCCACAAGCGTTTCCCACTAAGATCAGTTCTAAAACCCCAACTGGTGTGTTGGGAATTAAAGTCTCCAACTAAAAACTTTGTCTTTTCACCACGATTTGGTAGCTAGATCCAAACTTCGTGTGTCTTGAACTCCATCCGGAAAATACATATTAACTAAAGTGAAAGGAGTGCAGTTGGGCAGTGTAATGTCTACTGCCAAAATTTCGCATTCTGGCGACATATGTTTGTATGAGCATTTGACTTTCATACTAATTCTATTACTAATAAAGAGAGCTAGACCCCCACCTCTCGATGGACGGTCTAATCGAAAAGATTGGAAGTTATTTAAATGGAACAAATTATGTACAGATAGCCATGTCTCTTGTAATGCTATAATATCAGGAGCGAATTTAGAGGTCAAGTATACCAAATCCGTAGATGCAGAATGGATTGATCGGCAATTCCAATGGAGAATCTTAAGCGACCCTATGGTTTCGAAAGAGCTGCTTCCGCTATAGCTTTCTCTAGAATGCTTTCTTTCAAGAAATCCCTCTTTGAAATGCTCTCCTTTTCTTTCAGATACTTTTTGTTCTTTGTTTGTTTCGGTGAGTTAGTTTTCCTTGACACAGGGGATCTAGATCTCTTCAGGGACCTAGGGTCCAAATCCATGTCATCGGAATCTATTGTATGTGCAGCTTTGTCTTCACTTACACTCTGTATATCTACTGCAGAGGGTACTGTAGACGGAGAATACGATGGTGCGGTTTCAAATTCCTCATTTTGGCTGTGGACGCCTATTGCAGAGGCTCCTGCGGGCTGATAATACGATGGCGCAGTTTCAGATTCACCGTCAGCTATTGGTCGTGAACTCTCAAAATGTTGGGATACTAGGCCTGACTCTCCCGCTGTACCAAATATGCGAGTCATCTGGTTAGCCAAAATTTGAGATAGAGAATCGCAAAGGTTAGAAGTCAGTCGTTCCATGGCTTTTTCTAGAGCCTTTTCTATGGCCTCCGCTATATTCAGGGAAATCGACCCATTTATTTCCGAGAGATGTCGTGCTGCAACACTGGCATACCCCTGAGTTCTAGTCTGTATTTCCGCTAAGGCTTCTCGTCGAGAACAGCGCCTACGCCCTATAATTTCAAGAATTTGCATTTCTCGAGCCTTTGCAGAACAATCAGGATTATCTGCACAGTGTTGTTCGTTGCAGAGACAACATTTCTCTTCTTTAGCTTTGCAGTAATTCGTTTCGTGGTTGTCACCACACACTCGGCATCTGAGTTCTGACCTGCATCCTTTAATAGTGTGACCGTATCGCCAGCACTTCGTACACTGGAGTGGTCGCGGTGATAGCGGTTCCACTCTGTATATTAGTGGCCATGCCTTGATTTCGCTTGGGAGATTCACTCCAGCAAAGGTTACAATTACCGACTCAGTCGGCGTCTTCTGCTTCTCTACTAGTCGTGCACACCTATAAACGGAAACAGCACCAGTCATGGCAAACATCTCTAATACCTCAGACGGGGTCAAGTTAACATCGACACCGCGAACAATACCTTTCACACATGCCAGATGCGGGGGAATAAAGGCGCTCACCGGATTGGTCGCGAAACTCGAGCACTTCAATAGGTCTTGGATACAGAGCTGATCAGATGAAAAACATAGAACACCACCTCTGCCGAACTGGCGGACCTCTGTGATGCTGTGAAAGTGAGACGTCACAGCTCTAAGCTCCGCCTGGATCACTTTCGGATTCTTCATCCGAATGAAGCCGTCGTTGCTAGGGACGAGAGCCACAGGAACTGCGGGAATGCCATTGCGTAGAAACTGATCCACTGGTATATCCTGTGGCGGAAGTGAAGCAGACCAGGGGCAAGCCCCTGGTCCAGGTGAAGAAAACTGCATCTAAGTGAACTTTCTAGCGCTAAAAGCGCTTACTTAGCTGTAAAAGCACTATAGTAACACCTAATAAAGACAAAGAAACCACAGCCACTACACAAACTTAGGCCAAAACCCCAGAGCAAGCACGACCAGCTACTTGCGTGTTCGAGCGTTCAGGAGCCACGTTCTAAAGCCGGACGCTGCTGACTGCTTCGTCTTCTGCGTTCTACTCTGCAAATAAACCCCGTTACAATATAATTGATATTTTGCAATCCTAAACTAGGTCACCTCAGTGATAAAGCACTTACGGTGCTCAGCTGTGGACTCAAAAATGTCGGATTGTTCCAGACCATGGCGTTCTCATCTCGACGGTGTGCGCGATGCTGGAGGCTCACATACTGTGTAATTTCAGGGCACATTAAATAGCAACACACGGTCTAAATACCCGGAGCCCTGCACGGTGCGCCTCTGAATCATATCGTGACATTCGCACGCAAAACTCCAAACATTATTTTTAAGCTAGAATATTGACCTCATGAACTGACAGAAAGTACAGTTAGATTAACGATTGCACTCCAACCTGTTAAATATGCTGCTAGTAATGAAAACAAATGGGTAATAAAAAGAAAGCAGTGATTTTGCCCGATAATGTTCAAACTACTTGGATTACTTATGAACGTTTACATTCAATATCACATTCGTTAACTTTTTGGGCTGCACATAAGGGGGCTAAAGATATGAAAATTTGGAAATCACCTCTTAACTGACTTGAAACAAATATAACCACACCTTGATTTCGTTGGAGTTGGTTTGCAACATCGAAAAGTAGAAACGCACCTGAATAATATTGAGAATAGAGCAGGGGCAAGGCATATGACTAAATGCTTCGCACAGTGTCCAAGAAACGAGCCACCCAACCTATACTGAAGTTGTATAGCTCTGGGAGTTTTGGTGGTATAATACATTGTGTTCAAATTTAGGCTTTATATATTTTTTAAAATCTACCTTTTAGAAGTACGAGAAAACCACCTTTGCAGATTAGTTATATATCCAGAGGGACACAAATAGTGATAGTAAGTATCGTTGTCAGCTACCAAACTAAATGACATTAACTAGTGAACTTTTTTATTGAGCCCCACCGTGGTGATATAGTGGCTAAGGTACTTGGCTGCTGACCCGCAGGTCGCGGGGTCGAATCCCGGCTGTAGCGGCTGCATTTCAGATGGAGGCAGGAATGTAGGCCCGTGTACTCAGATTATGGTGCACTTAAAAAACCCCAGGTAAACGAAATTTCCGGAGCCCTCCACTACGGCATCTCTCATAATCATATGGTGGTTTTGGGACGTTAAACCCCACATATCAAATCAATCGAACTTTTTATTGATGGCAGCAAACGGGCTTGTTTGTGTGTTTTTTTGCATATTTGTAGCTCCGAACCAACAACTTAGGAAGAATATGGGTTGAGACCGCACCGAAAAAAATAAATAAAACGTGGTATTGCACGATGGGACTGTATGAAAAACATGCATTACAGGTGGTCACATGAAAATATTGACATGCATGTCATGTGCGCTGTGACTTCCATGTTTAGCACTCCTTGCTGGCTGCTTCGCATTACATGTTTCCCCCGGTGTGAAGGACCTGCTGGATTTTTTTCCTCATGTAGATTTTCAATAACTTTCTTACGCATATACACCAGCATATGTTCCGCTTCTTCAGCTGCCTGATTAAAATACCGCAACTAGTGAAATTACTTACCGAAGAAGTCCGCCCCGGCGAAACACTGACTACCGTGCTCGGCGGCTGACCTAATGGTTGCGGGTTTAATCCCGGTCATGGTTGTTGCAGTTCGATGGAGGCGATATGGTTGGAGCCCGTGGAATATGCGATATTAGTGCACGCTGAAGAACACCAAATGGTCAAAATTTCTGGAGCCCTTCCCTATCACGCCCCTCGTAATCATATGATGCTTTTGGGACGTAAACCGCCGATATTACTTACTGAATGAATCAAAGTGTAGTCTCATAAAAACTGTCTGCTTAATTATGAATGGTAGCAGACACGTTGCAACTGTCGCATTAGTACATGTCCACAGAAACGACATTTATTTGGCATAAATTTCATAAACTTCAGGGTCGAGTTGTGCGTTCGAATGTGCGGCGAAAAGGTGCACTGCGAACACGTGCAATGCTTGAGGAACGAAATTATGACTTTCATTTGGTGACGTTGACTTCGCATGTCAGAAAACTTGGGATATAGCTACAAAAGTGGTTGATATCGAATAGGTCTTGCACGGTGGTGGTTATTATTATGAAGCCATTAAAGTAGGTAATGCATTTTTTTTTGTGTGCGTAACCCCTTGAATTGTCAACCAATACCGCTCGTGGCAAAGGCGGCTAGTCGCTTTAATTACGAGTGGTACAGATGAAACTTGATAGTATACAACGTCCTGTACAGCGTGCTTCTTCTGCCGCCTCAAAGACAACCTACATTTGACCAATAACCTGTGCGCCTTTACAGAAAAACGACACCGGCGATCCTCTGATGCTGTGGACAATGGGTGGCCCAGGATTGTCAGCGCTGTTTGTTGAACTCCTGGCAAATGGCCCTCTAGCCTTTGATACCAAAGCAGAAAAATACCTCTCAGTAAGGAATAATACGTTGGTAAACCTGGCCAATATTATATACCTTGATCTACCGGTTGGGGCTGGATACAGTTTCACACATCGCAACGACTGCTATTCGACAAGCTTGGAGAATATAAATGACCACGTCATGGAATTTTTAAGGCAATTTTTGCTCCTATTTCCGGAATATATATGCCGGGACTTTTACCTCGCCGGAGAGTCTTATGCAGGTGCGTAGATGTCTTCCTCCCGCACAAAGCAAGTACGCTCGCCGAAACGATGTCATTTATGTGCTTGAATAGATAAAATAGAGACGCTAATCATTCGCACCTCAAATTATCAAGAACGAAAAAAAAATTGGCAGGTGCCACGTACAGCGGAGCACGAATCAGAAATGTTAACATGTCACTTTAATATCAGCACATCGTTACGAGGCGGAGGTAAATGATGCCATAGATGACTTCCGTGTGATGATTATCATGTTTGGATGTGTCGTTTACCTTCGTCATCTATTCTCGTCATGTGATACCAAATTTAGTATGTGTGGAGTTAGCGAAACAGCCGCGAGTGCATCTTGGAGGGCCAAATATATCCCAATGTAGCGCTGACGTGCGCGCACGCTCGGCACAGCGACGCTACGTTAGCAAAACGCGAGCACTCTATAGCCTGACGCCAGGCACCACTGGCATCCGTCGACGCAACCCGACGGTGCGTTACCCAGACAACACTGCGTCTCCCTCTTTTCGTGATGGAGGGACGCCGGACACGCTGAAACGCGCATTCGTCAAAGCAACGCAGAGCGGCGCGTGCCTGCTAGTAGAGTGTACTAGAAGCGGCCGTGTACTAGAAGCGGCCTGGGAGCGGCCGTTTCAGCGTGGAATGATGCGGTGGCGCTCGCGTCGACCAATCTTCCGGGCGGATGGCTGGCAGGCGTTCCGCGTACGTGTTGGTACCTCTCTGTCGCGCCTAGTGTGAAGATGATCTCCCTCTTTTTTTTTTCTTATTCACATACCTCCCCTTTTTCGCGCAAATAAAGGTTATTTGACATTATTGTTATTGGAGTTGCTGCTGACCGCACTGCAGCCCGAAGCAGCATAGCACATTGTACAATATAACGAGCGCGTTTTTTTTTTAATTTTTAAACTGTACACATTTTAGACGAGAAACCAGCTGGCCGGTACACACCGGAAGCGCCCCCCCCCCCCCCCAAAAAAAAAGGAATATGGTGCACACAAAACGAAGAACTTTTGGTCCATTCCACGTAAAACACCAAAGCTGGACTCAAATAAAAGGCTCATTGCTTGTGGCTGCGTGCACACACCCCCAAAAAGTAGGCTTTATTGATATTATTTGAAGAACAGCAGAGTTTTTCCAAACCTCCCTTTGGTTTTGAAATATGGGAATAGATTCATTGTTGTAGGACCCACAGAAATGGAAATACGTAATACTGCAACATAACGTCTTAGGTGAAACATAGTAGTGGAAGATTTTGAGAGCTTAAAAAACGCAACAACACTGCAAAGCAGATTCGTAACTAATGTTAATCATAATTGATAACATAACCAAGGTTTACATATTTTTAAAACAATACATTTTCAATTAGGTAAATTGTAAAAAACGTAAAATATAAAGCCAGGATACAAAAGATAAAATAAAGCAAAGTAAACAGAACGACCGAGTTAAGGTTGTCTTTACAAGATGCATAAGAAAAAAGATGTTATGGTCGAAAGATCGTTTGAAGGGACACTGAAGTGCAACAATGAATTGGCTAAGATCGATGAATTATGCACCGAGATCCCTAATGCTGCTAAATTTACCATCACAGACTGAATACAAAAAGATTCAAGATCAAAGATTTATTTTAAGATATCGCGTTATTATTTGCACGTTCTCTCGCTTACGAGCCTCTTCTAGGAAAAATTGTTTTCCTTCTTGGTGTACCGTCAAAAAATTAAGAGTGTAAGAAAATATGCACGAAAAATGACATCCTTTTTACGCCACTGTAGCAATTTATAGCTTACTCAATTTTAGGTGCTTCTGTGCGCTTTTGACACTGTAGAAGATTTCTCATCTTGACTTCATTTGCGCGTGTAGACCGTGGGTAAGGTAGATGGTGGCAAAAAATGAAGTTTCTGCTGCTCCACAACAGAGTGGGACACTTGCAACAAGTTGCAGAGCATCTGAGGCTTCTCGAGCAGTTACTAAACTGGACTAGCTTATTTGTTTCTCTTGCACGAATACTTCACATTGCACGATTCCATTGTCTGCACAGGTGAAGTATACGGCTTGTTGAATGCAAAGATCACGAGTGCTAGGATTCAGTGAGCACGCTACGTACGACACGCCGGCAAATCCAGGAAACTCGTGCAGCACCCATGACTTTGATGGTAGGACAAGACCACGAAGGTCACCGAGAGTGACGACAATCGCGTCAAACGGGGGACTTGAGCTTGCCTCGTCAGCTTCGTCGCCATCTGCAGAAGTTGCACCATTGGTATCCACAAAGAGCTGGGTAGGAGTGCTAACGCGTCACCGTTTTTTCTGTCGTCATTCGAAGCCGGCACACACTGATGACGCCGCTTTGTTTGGGTGCGCGGAGCCGGAGTTTTGAGCGTCAAATATTCAGGCAGGTTGGGCAAGATCGTCGGGACTGCATCAGGGGCAAGTGTCGGCGTTCCCCTAGGAATTCGGACTTGAACACCATCGATAACATGTACGTAGTCTCTCACAATGAAATGCGGTGTGAAATGTAAATCGCACACAGCACAATCGGCGTCAAGTGGCTTGTCAAGCCGATGGAGGTTCCGCTCCCAAAGAAGTCGTCGTTCTTCGTCTTTCGGGGCCTTAAAAAGCGATAACTTCCGACTTTGTTGCACACGCGGATATCCAGTTGTGCAACCTGGCGCGTAACAATGGTTTAGACGCTGCTTCTTCGTCATTTCGCGACTAAAACCGAGATGCCGGCCATGCCGCCGAGCCAGCCGAGTAAACCAAGTGGGTAGATTGGGCGATGGCAGCGCCGCCGCTACTTTCGCCACAAGTTGGGGATGGAGAAAGCAAGGGGAAAGCGTTTCGGTCGCGCCACTCAAAAGTTCTAGTACACTCTACTGCTAGTATATGGCAGGACCGGTGCCTGACGTGGAAACGCCGTCGTGACGCGACGAAATAAACGCCGGCGAGCACATGCACCGCGTCACGTCGAAATGTATTGGCGCCTTGACTATGGTATGTAGTCATGTTCTCACATGACAAGCATCTCATGAATATCATGTTTGTACCAGTCACATACTTTCGTCATCCATTGGTGTCGCGTAATACCAAATTTGGCATATGTGAAGCTAGCGAAATGGCCGCGAGCGCATGATCAGTGTGGCATGTAGTCATGTTGTGACATGACTCGCATGCCGTGGTTATGATGTTTGGATGTGTCATTTACTTATGCCGTCTGTTCGCGTCGCGTAATACCGAGTTCGGTACACGAGAAGCTAGCGAAACGGCCGTCAGCGCGTCATTAACGTAGCATGTAGTCATGTTGTTACATGACACGAATTTCATGCTTATAATATTTGCACCAGTATGATGTCTTTGTCGTCCATTTACGTCCCATTCCACCAAATTTAGTATAAGTGCAGCTAGCGAAACGGCCACCAGCACATCATGAGTATGGCATGTAGTCATGTTGTTAC
Organism: Rhipicephalus microplus; assembly: GCF_043290135.1. NCBI lineage: Eukaryota > Metazoa > Arthropoda > Arachnida > Ixodida > Ixodidae > Rhipicephalus > Rhipicephalus microplus. The sequence continues at coordinate 51,504,305 of NC_134708.1, forward strand.
ATGACACGCATCTCATTATTATCATATTTGCACCAGTCCCATACCCAGTCACATACTTCGTCATCTATTCACGTACTGTAATACCAAATTAGGTGTATGTGACCCTAGCAAAACGGCCACGAGTACATCATGAGCATGGCATGTAGTCATGTTGTTACATGACACGCATGTCATGATTTTCATGTTAGGGTCTGTCGCTTGTGTTCGCCATGCAATCATGCCATACCATACCAGTTTTGCAACATGCCATGTGAACGAAACCACGGCAAGAGCAGCAGGACCATGAAATGTAAATCATGACATTCATCACATACATGCCATGATTTCATGCTATGACTAGTCAAATATCTTTTACATACCGTCATGTTGTGCCATACCAAGTTTGATATTGATAGCATGATCGAAACTGACAGGATAGCTAAAATTCGTACGTCGCTAGATAGATAGATGGATAGATAGATACGCTCAAAGTCGCCGAACATCGCTAAGAAATGCTTCGCATTTAAAAAAAAGGAGAGGGGGGACTGGCTAAGAGTTCACTTTTCGTTTGACACTAGCATGAGACAGCAACACAGAATGAGGTCATCAAAAGTATATAGGGATTGAGTTTGGATAATTTATTGAAGTGTAGAAATTCTGCATTAAAGCAAGGCTGAACTAATAGCCCAAAAACAAAAAAAACAAATAGCAGCAAGATGGACAATGCCTGCAATGTTTCCATTACGCGAACATATTTCAATTTTAATAACTGTATTGAAACAGCTCGTTTCGCAGAAATTCCCGTGTTGGCGTCGGTGTCGTCGGTTATGAGTGAAAAATCATCCTATGCGTGACGGAAAATCGAAAACAATCCAAATAAAATAAATGAATGATAAACCCTCGGCCAAAGTCGGGACCAAATCAGGGTCGTTTAGTCCAAGAGGGGATTGAGCCCGGGTCGTTTGCGGGGCAAACGGATGTTCTACCACATGGTCACGCCTCTGCTTGTGAAAACAGTGAGAAGAACTTCGTCTGCTGGGAAAGGCAGTAAAAGTAGCTGTCATGCTTCACAAACACACGCGCCCTGTATACATGCTTCGCATTGCAACATGAAGTATTGCAGGAATAATGCGTGTACAAGCATCCATTTCCAACGGGCGTGAAAACTTGTGATTATCATAATGGCTCTGTGGTTGAAAACCAGTAATTGATTGATTCATATATGGGGTTTAATGTCCCAAAACCACAAGTATTCATTTCCAACGGGCGTCAAATTAGGTGATTATCATAATGGCTTTCTGGTTGAAAGCCAGTAATTGATTGATATGTGTGGTTCAACGTCCCAACACCACAAGCATCCATTTCAAACGGGTGTCAAAATAGGTGATTATCCTAATGGCTCTGTGGTTGAAAGCCAGTAATGGATTGATATGTGGGGTTTAACGTCCCAAACCCACCTTATGATTATGAGAGACGCCGTAGTGGGGGGCTCCGGAAATTTCGACCACCTGGGGTTCTTTAACGTGCACCCAAATCTGAGCACACGGGCCCACAACATTTCCGCCTCCATCGGAAATGCAGCCGCCGTTAAAAGCCAGTGCCCCACTACAAAAGTCATAGTGGGTGCACAGCAAATTTGAAAAGGTTTCATACACTAAGTGTTTGAAATGGGCACTAAGAACAAGACAATCCATCACGTTCGATTCCTAAAGGCGAAGCTTTAGTGTCCCCTAATTTTTAAGTTGTCGTCCTAGGAACAACACATCTGTGATTTTTGTGCAATGCAAGGCATCCATTCGTAGTTTATAAAAAAATATCATTGCAGACATAATGCATCGCGAATGTTTATTGGCAAAAAGTGTAAAAAATTAGTGATTTTCTGACCTATAAAGTGGCTATATACAATTATGTTATGAGCTACCACATTCAGAGTGTTTTTAAACTGTTCATTATGAATTTTTTTACAGTCGGCTATAATCGCAAATACAAAAATTGTGCATAACATATAAATAACCTAAACGATGTGTAATTACTTGAGTGATTCGTAACTGATAATGCCAAATTTTGTAGCGACACGCAGATACGACCTATCTAAATAATACAAGACAGACCTATCTGTCAAAAAAGGCGAAATAATGATGTTGTCCGGCTGCTGTATTGGGGTACAGACACAGCCAAAGCGAGTAGAAAACAGACGAAAAAACATCACAGCAAATCCACCGAGTGCATGATGATGGGTGGGGCGAAGCATACGGCAGTCGGTCCACACCTCCGTCCTTCCGTCAGTGCGTCCATTCGTCCGTCCGTGCAATAGTCCATGCATTTGCCCGTGCATTTGTCCGTCCGTGCGTACGTCCTTCCATGTGTCCGTCAGTCCGTGAGCCGTCCGTCTCTGCGTTCAAACATGTGTCTATCCGTGAGTCCATCCATCCATGCGTCCATCCGTCCATTCATCCGTGCATCCATCTGTCTGTCCATCTGTCCGTCGTCCGTGCGTCAGTCCATCCGTCAATTCATCTAGTAAACACTCCAACTACCACCATTTCGCATTTTTTCAGCATATATTCATCATATAGAAGTACCGCCATCCAGCGGACATTCCAAGGACTAAACGAGATGTGGCATGGCCAGACTAGAGGAGCGGCACGCGTGCACTCTTTTACGGCCTGCGCTTCTTGTCTAGTTCCGACCACTCACCGTCGCTAGTTCATGGCAGCGCGGCCCAACCTCGCAAAACCTTGCTAAAACCGAAGTGGTTATGCCCAGCGAGTTTAACGTGGAAACCTATATATTTAATTGCAAAATGTTATTCTATCTTTCCAAAGCATTCAAACTTGTATGTGAAATACTAAATCTTTTTGTAAGTATTTCAGTTCCTTCTGTTTTTTGTTGCCATTGCTTATGTCCAAGCTGTTTTTGTTTATGATGGGAGGACCTCGCCAGGCATGCCTTTATCCCTGAAGGGAGCGTTTAGAAAAAGTGATGAGTGATTTAGAGTACTTGGTACTCTACTATGGGAGAGCTTAAAGCCGTCCCTCTCTATATATAGCCTTCGATTCAGGCATAATTTTCTTTTCGATTTTAAATAAAATCATTCACATTTCATAAAAAAAAACTTTGCTGGTCAGATAGTGCTCAAAGTGCACCCTTCTGTTACTAGTTGTTTTTAAAAAAAAAGCATCAAATTCAAGGTAAATTTTGTTAGAGAATAAATCACTGATACTTTTCTGTGTAGGTTAGTTGCTCAGAACCAACTATCTTTTACTTTTTTTATTAACGTGCGCGTGCTTCTTCCTCAATTCAAAAAGAGTGCGAACGTGCTGCTCCTCCAGTTCGGCCGTGGAGGTGGCTACATACTACTACCATTACGACGACGACTACTCCTACTACATACATCGTTAAGGAGCCTCGCCTTTAAAAAGTTACATCTCCCACTAAAGGGAATCACGAGCAGATGCGAAGCAGCGGGCGCTAACACTCACACTGGTGACAACGTCGACCCTGGCCCTCAACGCAGCGTCGCGCAGGAGAGAAATCTGGGGAGGCGCAAAGCACGCAGTGCGAACTGGTGCTTTCTACTGGAACATGCCAATCGCTACTAACGGGCAATGAGAAACAGAAGACTCCGATTGGACAGAGACCCACAGTCCGTTTTCTTATTGCGATATAAGTTATATGGAAACTTTCGGATGGATTTTGCCGCTGGCATCGGTGTCACTCACCGTATATGTACACGTATTTATGTATATGAAAATACAAGAAAGGAAAAAAAAACAGAAAAAGGCTCCGGCGTGTGGAATTGAACGTGGTACCTGTGCGTCGTGAAAGGAAGGCGTTAACCACTGAGCCACCAAGAGCCTTGCCCTGCTCCGTTCAAACGGCAAGCTATTTATAACTACCACTTACCGCTGCTGATGGGAGTCTCGGGGGAAATTGTGTTTTCAGCATTACCAGCAAGCTGGCGCAATGAGCGAGCGTCGCTACATCGCGCGGCGGTGCGCGCTCTAATCTCCGCCGCGTACTTTGCCCCGCTTAGAAAAGGAGAGTGACGCTGCCTCACGCGCCTTCATCTCGCGGTGGGGATGAGGGGATGATTGCACGTCTTGGCAAACCTCGGGCTTTACCTGGAACGATTCTGTTGTAGTTACCGGGCGCACAAAGGTCACTGCAATCTTTCCATTCCCGTTTGCGAAAAGCGCGTGCTTTACAGACATAGCTAATTGAAAACTGAGACGCTTATTCGCGTACATCTGTACCTGTGAGTACGTTTCGTGCTTCATTTGTGCGTGAGAAACGCGGGGCACGTTTCTATCTGCTTGCCATTCTGCGCGTGATCTTCTAATTTGTCGCTATTTAGTTCATTGCTTCGCCTTTGCGGCAAAGCTGTCACTTTTTTATTTAACGCTTACGCCCCGAATTTTTACAGCGATAGCTGTACATGGCTAGGAAAAACGAAAAACCATCTGGCAACGCTGTCACGAGTCGTCTTCGTTGGCTGTGTTATCAGTCACGTCAATCGCAGCATCTTAGCCGAACACGTGCGCCATATTGGCTGCGTTGTGAGTGACGTCGTTCATTCTGTCACTGCCGTGGCACGGAGCACGCGCGCATCAGTTTATTTGGAAGGCTTCCACATGGATATTACACGAACAATTGCAAAAGAGCGCCGACAGTAGAAACGTGAGAGATAAAGCTCGCATTCACCAGGCCGATGGTGCAGTCCGGGCACAAAAACAGGCCCGCGAGGCCAACTTCCTCGCGTACCAATGATACGGCAGCCTTCAAAGCCACACTAACTTGTGAATGGGAATGCAAGCGCCGGTGGCAGGCAAATCCTGCAAGTAATGCCACCGAGCTCGCTCGCGATGTCAAACGCTTGCAACAGCGCAGCGTCATAGCGTCAATGTGACGATTGCGGGATCGCTTTCACCTGGGTGAACGCCCGCTTTCGGTGGGGGCTTTTCTAGCTGCACATTGGCTTCGACTGTAACTTCTGTGACCATCTGTGGTTCGATAACCACTGTAATTATTGCGTGCACTGCGAAACAAATTTAACCTCTTATTACACTCTTCCGTTACCGTAATCATGCAAGGAACGATGTGCGGCATGTGAAATAAGCACGGTGATAAACCCAAGCCAAACGTGTGTCTAACCTCATTAAGGAGCACGAACATGAAAACAATAAGGAGCGGAGAGAGGGGGGGGGGAGGGAAAGAGGGAGGGAGGGGTGCGCATGTGCAGCAAAAGTGCTCACGCTGCACACTGGATTGAGCTTGACCGTAAGATAAAAAGAACAATACGATCAAACCCTTCGGCAATCGTTCGATGTCGAAGAGAATTATTTATATGATAAATAATGCACACTTTAACCTTGCTGACAGGCAGCTCTGCGGAAATGTTCTGAACTCTGAGAGACAACTCAGCGGGCAGCGGGGTGCTCTCACATTGGGATGATAACGTCAAGCTCAACCGCCGGATCGTGGACCCTCTGGATTGCCCATAATCGGGGCTTTGGTAGCAGATATCAATAATCTGCCCAGGAACAACCTCGAGGTCTTTTTCCGTGGGCACACGCAACGGAAAATAACTACTAGTACATTATACTACATTAGTACTACTACTCTAAAACCACCACCACCACCACACAACTATAAAAAATAATAACAATAAAGCATTATTAAGAAACAAGATAGTGCAGATGGAAAAACAGGGAGGTTAACAAGTTTAAGACAAACGGCTTGCTACCGAACACATGAAGGCAGGAGGGGGGTGGTAAGATGGAAAGGGGAGAGAGAGAAAAAGACATCCCATAGCAGACACACATAGTCACAGTCCGCCACTCATCAGTGTCGCAGTTGCTTCTCAAAGTTCCTTTTTTCTAAAAACTCAGTAGTGCCTTCGTTGCGTTCACTTGTGACGCCTTCTGTCAATGACATCTAAGAATGCTTTCAGCCGACATTGGTCTTTAGTGAAGGTGTCCTAGAGCGGACTTCAGGGACTGTCGCTGAACATTATAAGCAGCAAGGTCACACAGAATGTGCTTTAGTAACGACAGGTATCGCATTGTAGCAATAATTATAACAATCAATTTCTTTTCGCTGAACCGGTCACCCTAGCCACAGCTGTCAGTGTTTGTTTACTTTAGCGTCTATGCAGATGAACATAATGGATTTACTTTTACAATTTGCAAAGTCGCTGTAGATCTCTGTGTGTGAAATGCTCTTTCGTGATTCTTTTGTAACTTACTATGGACAAGTACAATACAGCGAAGGAAGTGCAAGTTAGTGCAATAGTTTCAAAACATTTATACACTTTTTTTTCTTTTTCAGCTCGATATTCTGTTTCAATTGCTAACAGGATGTTGAATACCAGTGATAACAAACAACTTATCTTGAAAGGAGTGATCGGCGGCAATGGATTCCTAGGTTCGATACTTGATTTAGCTGATTCCAGCGATTTCATGTATCAACTATCGATGGTTGACAAAAAGGGACGAAACGAATTCCATAAGAAGTTTCAGCAAATGAAAAACGATAGTCATAATCCCTCGCTGACGCTTAAAATTGTACAAGAGCTTAGCCAAACTCTATTTATTAACGACATGTCCCCTACCTTGTACCAAAATGTGACCTTATACCATGATTACTTGAGTCCTCTGCTCACTGAGAGGTCTCCATCTTTGCTTGGTAGCTTTTTGCTTTTATACAATAATTCGGAAGTAAGAAATGCTTTGCATATAGGTCCCAATGTTACTTTTGAGTACAATAATACTGACCTGCTTAGGGGTCTAGCGACCGACTACCTCAGGAATATCTCCCCTATGGTTTCAAACGTGCTAAACAAAACAAACGTACTGCTGTACACCGGCCAATTAGACCCCCTCTTCCCATCAGTTAAACAACGAGACTATCTATCGAAGTTGCAATGGAAGGAGGCTGACGCGTATAAAACTGCGAGACGTGTCCCATGGACGCCACCGATACCTTACAATGGTTTCGCTGCTTTCCTGACAAAAACCAGTAATTTCACTTATGGTGTAATTCTTGGAATGAGTCACTACGGAGCTATTGACAAACCGGATGAAGTATACTTTTTGATCAAAGAATTTGTGACAAACTACTCCGGCGCAGCGAATGAAACTTTTTAGGAGGAAGAAAAAAAAAAGACGTAACAAAATCCAGTTAAATTCAATAAAGTTTCTAAGAAATATGTGAAGTGTAATATTTATTATGACTAATACTATTCCAGGATCAGTTATGTATTTTTAAGCTGCTGTGCCCCTTCCGTTATGCAAGTAAATAATTTTCACAATTGATTTATAACGTTTCAGTGAGCTACTGCGCTCTAATCAATCTAGCTGCCAGAATACGGAATTCGGCGTAAAAGAAGCACATCGAACAACCTATGAACACAGCAGTGCAGGAACGGTTAAGTATGCTAGTTGTCTACCAAACCTAAAATATTTACACAATCCTATAGTACGAGTTACAGCGTGCGCACGTGAGTCTTCTCAAATATGTGGTGCTATTACAGCGAAAGCTGTAATGAGATCACAACACGGGTCAGGCACAGCGGCCTAGTTGTCTGCTGCCACCGCCTGTTTCCGTAACCAATATCACAGGAAATAAAAAAAAACTCATATGTAAAACAAAACACTAAATACGTACGCGTTACAGCGGGCGCACGTGAGTCTTCTCAAATATGTGGTGCTATTACAGCGAAAGCTGTAATAAGATTACAACACGGGTCAGGCACAGCGGCGTAGTTGTCTGCTGCCACCGCCTGTTTCCGTAACCAATATCGTAGGAAATAAAAAAAACTCAAATGTAAAACAAAACACTAAATACATATGGTGACATAGTGGAATCCACTGCGTGCCAGCCCGGTATTCTGCCGCTGAGCCACGCCAATTTCTTGCTTTAATACCTGGCTTTGATGAATAACATATGCACAGCCTACATTTGTCATAAAACCCCCCAACGTACACATTACGTACATGTGCACGTTGTCGACCAGCTCCAAGCTGGTGTCGTCATGCTAAAATCCGCGTAATGTCACCAGCGGCTCTATACTTTTGAGAGCCACACTGGTGGTTCCGGTACATCCTTAAATGTTTCTACGAACCAGCGAAAACTCTCTCTAAATTAGGCTCGTGTGGGCTGAGCATATTTATCGAAGTGGTAGCCTGCCGTTCTTGACCGCCACAAAGACTGGAGGTCCATAAGCATGATTCCGTCTGGAGGCACACCGTCATCACTACCGACATTAAAAAAAAGGCAGATCCCACGTACAGTGGGAATCGATGATTTGCGAAGCACGAAGGAGAAAGGTTGAAATGTCACTTTAAATTAAGCACAATGTTACGTGGTGGGGGTAAATGATGCCGCACATGACTTACGTGTCATGATCATTTTAGGATTTGTCGTTTATCTTCATCATCTATTCACGTCACGTGATACCAAATTTAGTATATGTGGAGCTATCAAAATGGCAACGAGCACGCTCTGAGCATGATATGCTGTCAGATTGTCACGATTGTCATGTTTGCACCAGTCATATACTTTCGTCAGCCATTAACGTGACGTAACACCAAATTTGGTATATGTGGAGCTAACAAAACGGCTGCGAGCGCATCATGAAGGGCCCAATATACGCCAATGTAGCGTTGACGCGCGCACACACTGGGCACAGCGACTCTACGTTAGCAAAACGCGACCACTCTACAATTTGACGGCAGGCGCGACTGGCGCAATCAGCGTCCGTCGGCGCGGCCCGATGGCAACCGGCGCGAAATGCAACATGCGGCATTTCGCACCGATGCGTTACCCAGACAACACTGCCTCTCTCTCTTTTTGTGACGGAGGGACACCGAACGCACGGAAACGCGCATGCGTTAAAGCAACGCAGCATGGCGCGCGCCTGCGAGTATACGGCAGGACCGGTGCCTGGCGTGGCAACGCCGGCGTGACGCGACGAAATGGAACGCCGGCGAGCACGCGCACCGCGTCACGTCGAAATGTATTGGCTCGTTGACTGTGCCATGTAGTCATGTTCTCACATGACACGCATCTAATGATTATCATGTTTGCACCAGTCACAAACTTCGTCATTCATCGACGTCACGTGATACAAAATTTGGCATACGTGAAGCTAGCGAAACAGCCACGAGAGCATCATCAGTGTGGCATGTTATTATGTTGTTACATGGCACGCATGTCGTGATTACCATGTTTGCATGTGTCATTCCCCTATTCGTCCGTTCGCGTCGCATGAAACCGAGTTTGGTACATGTGAAGCTGGCGAAACGGTCGCGAGCGCATCACGAGCGTAGCATGTATTCATGTTGCTACATGACACGCATCTCATGTTTATCATGTTAGCACCAGTCACATACCTTTGTCATCCATTTACGTACCTTAATAACAAATTTGGTATATGTGGCGCTACCGACACGGCCGCGAGCGCATCATATGCGGGGCATGTAGCCATGTTGATACATAACACGCACGCCATGATTTTCATGTTAAAGCCTGCAACCATGCCATACCATACCAGTTTTGCAACATTACATTTAAACGAAACCACCGCAAGAGCTGCAGGACCGTGTAATGTAAATCATGACACTTATGATCTATATATCATGGTTTTCTTGTTAGGACTAGTCAAATATGTTTTTCATGTAGTCATGTTATGCCATTCCAATGTTGGTATTGATACTATTATTCAAACGGCCATTAGAGCTAAATGTCGTAGGCGGCTAGATAGATAGATACGCTCAAAGTCGCAAAGTTCACTAAGAATTGCGTCGCATTTAAAACAAATTTCGTACGGGTCCAGAGGTATTTCATTTTGGAGCATTCTTTGTAAGACATCCCAGAAATAAACCCCTTCCAGTAGCACAAAAAAAAGATCTATTGTTTTTGGGTGCTCACAATTTAAACAGTTTTTACCCCACAGCAAAAAAGCATCATTTCCTTTACAAAAACGTTTTCACTGACAAGTTCCCTGAATGGAGGTTAAAAAAGAATGCTTTCATTCCCAGCTGCACGTGCATTCTTTTTACGCTTTTTAAAACCTTGCTATTTGGGCGTCCAATGTACAGTGCCCTATACAGAGGCACAGGCAGGGCAACATCACGAAGTGCAAAATAAAGTTTTTTTCGTTTTACGTTAGCTAAGGTATTCTCTCGGAAATTGAATGGTGATGAATATGACACGACATTTTTTATAAAGCCTCCAATCCCTCCAACACAATCTTCAGTAGATACACCATTCTCAGGCAGCAGACTACCCAGCTGCAATCAACACAGGGTGCGCCGGAAGAGATCGGTACTATCTCTGAAAAAACAAAAATCGGTTTACAAGCTGCTGCAAAATCAAATGACCCAGTCCGAGGCCACCGTCTTAACCCATCTAAACAAGTTGGTACGACTGCATCTTTCCCACTCGGAAGCCCACACTATTACGGTGAAGATCTTGTGCATCTTCTGCCCCTTAATCCGAGAGCAGTGCAGCACGTGAACCACGTACCAGAGCTTGCTGATGAAAATCAGGTTACAGACGGTGGCCCTGGCAAAGATCGACAAGTTCGCTCCCCTTCACTTCTCCGCTTTCTCCAGCGTACTTTTCACCTGGTCTTTCGAATACTGGGCACTGTCTCTAAACGCGTCGAGCGGGACACCGAAGTATTTGCGTGAGGTCGTCGCCCAGGGAACGTTGGCGAAGTTATCGGGTTTTGTGGATCACGATCCATGCCAGAGCCCGAAGCACTTGGACCAGTTGACTCCATTAACAGTAACTCTGCTGAAATCACTCAAAGTCTCGACAGCCTGTTTTATACTGCGTTGCTGATTTGCAAAAATAGTGTAATAGTTAAGGACGTTCGTCAATATTGTTACGCCACGTATGTGCCGGACGAAGAAGGAAAAAGAAGCAAGGGGTGTGGAAGAAGAAGATCATCATCATCTGCCTGCGCCGATACGGCTCGTCCCTCGAACCGTGTATCAATAAACCCCCAGACGCCTACTGAGGTCGTAACAGAGTGGTGGAAGGTGCTGGGTATAGGAACCAACGACGGGACCGCTACCCCTCGGATTTCGCCGGAGTCGTCGCCTCGCCGGCCTGCCTCCTTCTTTGGCCATCATGCCTGACGAAACAGAAGCTCGGGAACCAGTCCCCAGCAGTTCTTGGCCGTATCACAGAGAGCCACGAACCTTCTCCGGGAGGGCCAATGACGACGTGGACTCATGGCTCAAACATTTCAAGCGAGTAAGCAACTGCAACAAATGGGATGCTGCCTCCCAACTGTCACGCGTTGTTTTCTACCTCACTGATGTTGCCCTCGTTTGGTATGAGAACCATGAAGATATTCTGACAACATGGGAACGCTTTGTTGAAGAAATCAAGAAGTGTTTCGGCAACTCAGCTACAAAAAAGAAGCTTGCCGAGCAGAGTCTTGCACAGAGGGCCCAGCTATCCGGTGAGACCTGCACCGTGTATACTGAAGAGATTTTGAGGCTGTGTAGGGAAGTCGATTCCAGCATGTCGGAAGAGGACAAGGTGGGGCATTTGCTGAAGGGAATTGCAGAAGATGTTTACAACTTCCTTATTAGCAGGGAAAGCCTGACTTCAGTGTCTGACGTTGTACGGCACTGCCGCACGTTTGAAACCCTGAAGCAGCGCAGAATAGCGCCTAAGTTTGGTCGTCTGGCAAATGTCACCTCAGTAGCCAGCATAGAAGCGGCCTCAACTGGTGACCTTTCGGCAACCATCCGCCAAATTGTTCGGGAAGAGTTACTCAGACATGGCGAAATGACACGTGAACGGGCAGCTGCCACGTCTCCATCCTATTTCCCGCAGGACACCACTGCCCCACAGCTTACAGTTTATGAACATCCATCCGTCAACGCAACGGAGGTTGCAGGGCCTCGGCGTATTCAGCAGTCAAGTCCGGTTTTTTTACGAGCGATCACAGTACCCTCAACGTTTCCGTTCCGTACGCCCATACCACCCACCGACAACTGATTTCATTGAATCTCGGGCTTACGCGAACGCTCGCAGACGTGAACACTTCGAAGAACGGCGACGACCTCGTCCTGCGCCTGTGTGCTACAACTGTGGTCTGACTGGTCACATATCGAGGTATTGCGATCGTTCGCGCATACCACGCTATGATCAGTGGACAAGCTTGACCGATAAACCTGCTGTCCCACCTTTTCAAGGACACTGGCCCACCGACTCAAGACCCGGCAGCAGCTTCTGGCACGGACACTGGCGCAACAACTCCCCTGCCTCTGATCGAAGTGTGACGCCACCTCCTGCGCCTCGATCCCACCGGTCTCCATCGCCACGGCGCCGCCCATCGTCACCACATCAGGAAAACTAAATAGTGCGGCCGATGGGGGTGAGGTCGCTGGTGACTTGCTGCAAAACGAAATACCCCCGTCTGTGTTGATGTTCAAGAACAAGGTAGAAGTTTTTGTTGATGGTGTGTGTACGATGGCTTTGGTGGATACTGGTGCTACAGTTTCGATTATGAGTGCTGCTTTTAAACACCGTTTAGGACAAAAGGTGATGTTTTTGTGGGAGAAGGCAACAACATTCTGTGGCGTTGGTGGTAACTCGCTGTGTCCCATTGGTGTCTGTACCGCAGAAGTGTGCTTGGGTGATCAAGTGTTTGTCACAGAGTTTACGATTCTTCCAAGGAGCACACACGACATAATCCTGGGGATTGACTTCCTTCGAATGTGTGGCGCCACTGTTGATTGTAGAAATGGAGAGGTGTACATATGTGATGCTGCCCCTGGAGAACTATTAGAGAATTCAGACAGGGAGCACGGTGCGCTCCGGGTCAGTGAAGATAGCATTGTGCCGGCATTCTCTGCAGTCTGTGTTCCTGTATACTCTTCACGCATTGAAAACAGTGACAGTGCGTTCGACGCATTAGTGGAGCCCTTTCATCTCAGTTGCATTAAGAAGAACACATTGGTGCCGCATTGCATAGTGTCACTCGTTCAAGGACGCACAGGACTATGGGCGGTAAACTGTTCAGCTGAGTCGGTGGTTCTACCAGGAGGACTGAAGCTTGCCAAGTTCAAAGCATACTCACCGATGGCAGTGGCTGCCCTCAGTGATGCTCCAGGTGGGGCCTCAGCCAATACTTCTACGGCCGATTCAAAACTTTTACCTATGATCGACAAGTCACTTACTACTGACAAACGCCGCATGCTTCTGGACGTTTTGTCGAAATACGTGGCGATTTTCGATTTTTCCCATGACCATGCGCCCTCGATTCCCGCGTCTCGGATTCTCCACAGGATAAACACGGGAACAGCACAGCCCATCCGCCAGAAACCCTACCGAGTGTCGCCGTCTGAGCGCAAGATAATTGATGAACAAGTGCGTGATATGCTGCAGAAGGGTGTCATTCGAGAATCATCGAGTCCTTGGGCGGCTCCCGTGATTCTAGTCAAAAAGAAGGATGGTACCTGGAGATTCTGTGTGGACTATCGCCGTCTAAACTCCGTCACAAAGAGAGATGTCTACCCTCTCCCACGCATTGATGACGCTCTAGACTGCCTCCATTCAGCATCCTACTTTTCGTCCATAGACTTACGCTCAGGCTATTGGCAAATACCTGTGCATTCAATGGACAAAGAAAAGACGGCTTTCGTTACTCCGGATGGACTATATGAATTTAACGTGATGCCTTTTGGTCTATGTAACGCGCCCGCTACATTTGAAAGATTCATGGACACCATTCTGCGCGGCCTGAAGTGGAACATCTGTATGTGTTATCTTGACGACGTTGTTATCTTCGGGCGTACATTCAGTGAACATAACGAAAGGGTAGAGCTGGTTTTGAAATGTATTCGAAATGCTGGCTTGGTTCTTAATGCAAAGAAGTGTCATTTCGGAGCTCGACAAACACTGGTGCTGGGACATCTCGTCAACAAGGATGGCATCAGGCCCGACCCGAATAAGACGGCGGCTGTTAGAGCTTTTAAACCACCTGGCTCAGTGAAGGAGCTTCGGAGCTTCTTGGGCCTCTGCTCTTACTTTCGCCGATTTATTCCCGCCTTTGCAGAAGTTGCCTTTCCACTGACCTGCCTTCTCCGCCAAGGTGCTAGTTTTGAATGGACTCCTGATTGTGAAACTTCTTTCAACCAACTGAAGTTCTTGCTCACGTCGCAGCCTATCCTGCGGCACTTCGATCCTTCTGCGGCGACTGAAGTTCACACCGACGCAAGCGGCATTGGCATAGGTGCAGTCCTCATACAGCGATGTAATCAAGTGGAACACGTAATCGCATATGCCAGTCGTACTTTAAGTAAGCCGGAACGCAATTACACTGTGACCGAACAAGAATGCCTTGCACTCGTCTTCGCTGTGCAGCGATTCCGCTCATACCTATACGGTCGTCCTTTCCAAGTAGTTACGGATCATCATTCTTTGTGCTGGCTTATCAACCTTCGGGATCCGTCAGGCCGTCTAGCACGCTGGGCCCTCCGGCTGCAAGAGTACAACTTCACGGTATCGTACAAGAGCGGCAGGAAACACGCGGACGCAGACTGCCTTTCAAGGATGCCAGTTGATGCTACAGTTTGCGACGCTGACGATTTCGATCATCTGATTGCGTCCGTAGCACCAGCGTTCCCGGATAAGGCCACCTTTGAAACTGAGCAGCGGAAGGACGTGAGTTTGAATCCGTTATTCGTGATCGCACAAGCATCCACTCCGGAAAGCCGCTTTTGCGTCCGTGATGGTCTACTGTACAAGAAATCCATCTCCGGCACCGGTTCCCGCTTCCTGCTGGTGGTTCCAGAGGCACTACGGTCATCTGTTTTGTACGCCATGCATGATGACGCCACTTCAGGTCACCTCGGAACGACGCGCACTCTTCATCGTACCCAGGAACGCTTCTACTGGCCACGTATGCGCCAGTCAGTTGAGTTGTACGTGGCCAGTTGTGCGCAATGCCAGGCGCACAAATCTCTCTCAGCAGCTCCGGCCGGACATCTACAACCTGTGACGCCTCCCAGTTCTCCGTTCGAACAAATTGGCATTGACCTGGTGGGCCCTTTTCCGCGTTCATCGAAAGGCAACAGATGGATTGTGGTATGTGCTGACCATCTTACTCGGTACTGCGAGACTGCTGCCCTGCCATCCGCGACTGCTGGTCAAGTGTCGTCCTTCCTTCTCCATTCTATCATACTGCGTCATGGGCCCCCTCGCGTCATCATAAGTGACCGTGGACGTCAATTCACGGCAGACGTTGTCGAACAACTTCTCCGTATGTGTGGCTCAGAGCTCAGACACTCGACGCCTTATCACCCGCAGACGAATGGTCTCGTCGAGCGAACAATTCGAACACTGGTGAATATGCTTTCTATGTACGTTGCTTCGAACCACAAGAACTGGGACGATGTCTTGCCGTTCGTCACATACGCGTTTAATACTTCCCAACATGAGACCACCGGCTACAGCCCGTTCTTCCTCCTCTATGTTCGACCCCCCCGTTATACTCTGGATACAATATTTTCCTTCTCTGATCGGGACCAATCAGAAATCTCCCTAGCAGAAACTCTTTGTCTCGCCGAAGAAGCTCGTCGTCTTGCTCGTTTACGTACAATAGCCTCGCAAGACAGATCGAAAGTTCGTTATGACAGCAAGCACCGGCAGGCCACATATATTCCGGGAGATCTCGTGTTGGTGTGGAAGCCTTTACGCAAACGTGGCTTGTGCCAAAAACTGCTCGCGCACTACATCGGACCTTTTGTTATCCTTGACCGCCTGAGCGCAGTCGACTACCGCATCGCACGTCTTACAGCTAGCGGGAGACGTTCCAGAAAGACAGAGGTCACGCATGTCGCTCGCCTGAAGCCTTTCAGTCAACGCGACACTGCATGAAACGCGCGGCGCGCTCTGTCTGCGAGGGGGGAAATGTTACGCCACGTATGTGCCGGACGAAGAAGGAAAAAGAAGCAAGGGGTGTGGAAGAAGAAGATCATCATCATCTGCCTGCGCCGATACGGCTCGTCCCTCGAACCGTGTATCAATAAACCCCCAGACGCCTACTGAGGTCGTAACAATATGTTTGTCTATAGCGGACGAGAAAGGATTAACATGAACTTTTTATTTCATGGCATGGGTGGAACGTCTGACGGCGCACGGACACGCTACCGTGTGAAGCGCCGTTGAGTCGGACGTCACGGCCAACCCAGCAGTCAGAGTCGCAACTCCTGAGGTCCAGGATCAGGCCACGGCTCACGAGGACCACACCCGGTAGGCCTCGCCCACGAACCTGCTCCCTGCCACTGCACCCAGGCAGGAGCCGTTCAGCAGGTCTCGGCCTTGGACCTTGTACAGGCCGACGGACTCGACCCCGAACAGACACACCGGAGCTCGACCTGGCCGACACGTACGGGTCCAACCTCCGGCTCGGGAACGCTGCCAGGAACTTGTCCTCTCGAGCAGCGCACCGCTTCCTCAGCCTTCGGGGCCTCAAACCTCGAGCTCTCTTTTCCGCACGTTCCTTCTTCTTGACGAGGGCACCGCCAGGTACCCTCGCGTGCACACTGCAGCTCATGAGCTCGCGGCCCACGTCCGAGTCTGGCGCATCACTCGGCACCGCTCAGCGATCCTAGATTCAGCCAGCAACTTCCCTGGCACCTGGATCCTCGGCCACCCTGGACCTCGCCCGGTTCCGTGCTCCTCTGTGCGCACTCCCGCGTCTCGCCCGGCAGAACGTCTCGCTCGTCCCTTGCCGATGTGCGACGCTCTGGTGACACCGGCGCTTGATGGCATGGGTGCGGCCACGAAGCAGTCAACCCGCATCGGAGACGCGATGCTCCATGCGGGGCATGGCCAGCCCGTCCAGCGAAGAGCGCACGCCGAGACGCGATGCTCGACGCAACCCTGACCATTAGCCAGGCCATGTTCATCGCTGCGTCAAACGGCTGACCGGGGAGACGCCTCGCCGAGATCCGCGATGCCCTCGGCAAGGAAGAGAACAGCAGGCCAGGCCGCGCCCCGAGATGCAGTACTCGTGCCGGCAATGCCGCCCCAGCTGGTGGTTGGACGGCAGCAGCGTGGACGGCCGCGTTCCCTGGCCGGAACCTGGCTCGCCTGCGTCCGACGCTTCGGCGCGCTGTCTCCCGTCTGCCGCTGCTTCGGCTCGTCCCCAGCCACAAAGCCCACTGCCACGTGATGGTCGCCCGTGGCCCAATCGTGGCACGCCACCTCTATGGGCCACCACAGGTCATCCGCTGATTCGCTGACACTCACGCTCACATTACACGCGCCTTGCCCCGCACTTCCGTCGTTGTCGTTTTCTTCATCATCACAAATGGCTACATCAAATGCATATGCAATCATCTTCACTTCAGCTGCCTGTAACTGAAAACCAAATATCATTGATTATTTAAAAAAGTTTACATATAAAAACAAAAGAGCAGGAGATTGAGGGGGAACCCTGACGAACCAAACGTAGCACGGTATTTGGGGCCCCTAGACTCTTCTTTACGATCAACCTCGTCGTGCTGTTTTGGTACGCCAGGGCACTCCCTCGAAGATGAAGTAACCAAGGTTAGCATGATTTAAAACAGCAAACAAGATCCCGTGGTCAACGCAGTGAAAAGCCTTTTCCAGATCAATCTGCAAGATGACAATCCGTTGACAACACAAATCCCCAAATTCCAGAATGCTGTGCGTTTCGTGAATATTTGTAATAATGAATCTGCCTTTTATACTACAAGTTCAGCGAGTGCCGACAATATATTTATCACACTCTGTAACTGGCCCACCAAAACTTTCATGACCTCACGTTGGTGAGTGCTATCAGGCGGTAAGCTGAAACTGGTCTAAGTTTAACTACATCCTTGGTTTTCGGCATGAGAACCGTATGTAAAGTTTGTTATGACAGAGGCATGATGATGATACGTGGGGAATAAACGTCACAAAACTACCAAATGATGAGATGCATCGTAGTGGAGAGCTCCTCAAATTTTGGTTGTATGGGGTTCTTTAATGTGCAGCCAAATTTGAGCACACACACGCCTACGGTATTTTCGCCCCCATCAAAAATGCAGCCGCCGCAGCCGGGATTCGATCCCGCGACCTACGGATCAGCAGCCGAGTACCTTAGACACTGGACCGCCGTGGCAGGACCGTATGACGGTGGCAATTTTTCAAACGGTTCGCTTCATTGAATAGAACTCTTAAAACCGGGCTAAATTCAGGCTTGAACGTTTAGTTAAAGGCGGCTGTGAATCCATCAGCACCAGGCGATTTTCCAGGGTGTAGTTTAGGATTTCTCTTTCAAATTCAGTTACAGTAATCTCCCTTTGTAAAATATCTTTCCTATCGTCGTCCAGACCTGGCAAAGCAGACAAGAATTCATTTTCAAAGTTTTCTGTGTCCACGGTGCACAGTGCGAAGAGCGCCTGCAGGTTAATGGTCAGAAAAAGCCCTTTTGATTCCGTCCGTATGGTTGATAAGGAGTCACCCCCCCCCCCCTCTATTTCATTTATGTGGTTTTTTTGGCTCGTGTCGTTTCTAAAGATAACGCACGGTTCAAGGTGTCTCGCCAGCAGCAGTATCCTCCACTGTTTTCGCACTAGCGCGCCTCGACAACGTTGTTCGTCTACCAGCTCTATCTTCCGTTTTATTTTTCGTATGTCTTCTGCCTATTTTGCGGGGGCTCAGCATCGCTGCTTGAGTAGCTTATTGAGGAGCGCTTTTAACTCAGCCACTTGCCCTTTTTTCGTCATATTTAATGCGCGTAGCCCTGTCTATTGCTTTTAGATTTCACTTTTCCTTACACAGTTCCCACTGTTGTCAGGGGGGGGGGGGGGGGTATTCTTACATGATAAGAAGAGAAAAGTGAGCCCCGTAACTGGGTTTCAGGGGGAGTAAACCTCAACAGTAGCTCACGAGGGGGGGGGGGGTAAGTAGCAATTACAAATATAAAATAAAAGGTATAGAGATAGAGAGAGCGGAAGGAGAGAGCGAGACGCAGGGACAGCCACATACGGAAGTAAGGAGAAGATAGGAAAGATGGACACGATCGCAGGAGTCCAAGGATGGGGCACCACTCAGAAGGAGCTCTTGTCGGCGGCAGGAGATGGAGAAGGCCCAGCCAATCGGCCAGAGCTGCGCTGTCATCGGAGATCATAAGGTCACAACCAGTCGGCACGAATTCCAGCGAGCGAGTCCCCTGTTACCACATGTTCATGATGTAAGAATAATCAGGTGTGGACACAAAGCGCGAATGACCGGCCAGATGTTCGGTCTCACGGGTGTGCTGTGCTGCGAGCCGTCAGATGGCGCCGCGGTTAACGTACCCACGGTTAACGGCGCGGTTAACGTAATGCACGGGCGCGTTGAAATTCCTCTGCCCCCCCCCCCCCCCCAACGTTTTCGTTCCAAGCGGTGTGAGTAACACTTAAAGCGCGAAGGAAATTGGTTATTCCAGATTAAAAAGTAAAACTTTAGCTGTTTTATGGATTCATTACCACGAAAATGCTTGTGCAGGGTGTAGCAAAACTTCGGGGTTGTTTACATCTAAAAACCGTCGAGACGAAGATGTGTGGGAGCAATTCCGCACAGGCAAGCGATGACAAGTCGACCCGATTATTTCGGGGAGCATTCATTGGGGTTTATTTATCTAGTACAACTTAACTTTACACACTGCACTAATACCTGTGTCACACGGGCGCGCAAAAAGTCTTTTAAGTAAGCGGTCTTTTACGAAGTTGAAAGACTTTTAACAAAGAGGTGTTTGCGGCGCATCAGACACACGGCAGCAACGATCTCCTTTTAGTGTTTTCGTTCGAAGACGCTACCGAAAGCGTGGCGCCAGCAGTTAAAAGAGAAGCAATGAAAGTTAAACGATGTATCACTATGTACAAAATAAAAACTTGTTGCCCTGCTCGTTTATTCAAATAAATTTAAGAATAAGAGATGAATAAACACCAAATGTGAAAGTTTTTTGCACTAGATAAGGAAGCATTCCCATAACTAGCGACGTGCACAAGTCCGTCTGGAACCACTGTGCTTTTATTTACCGTATTTGTTTTTTGCTGCTCTCCGCTGCTCTCGACACGTAATGGGCGACCGTACGGGAGAAAAAGCGAGGATCGCAAGCCTCACGGCCTGCCTTCTCGCTCTGGAAAGCGACGCAGACGCTGCAAAAGCCGCCAAGGAGAGGATAAAGCAGCGCAAGACCGAGCGTCACCACTTGATATTGCCGACGCGTTGTAGCTGCTTACGAGACTAGAAAAGGAAATAACCGTTAAAAGAGTTCATTACACCTTCTGCAGGATATGAAATTTGTTTTTACAAAGAGTTTTGATGACAGAAAAATAAGCATTCGCTCTTTTTTTCCCACCAATCGAAAATTGCTGGCGCCCACGGGTTTCGAGGCTACTCATTCGGAGCCGTAAAAGAGATGGACGAACGCCGTTTACGAAAAAGACCGCTTCTGAAAATGAGTTCGCTCTGTGCCATGTGTCTGCTGTCAGGAACTCCTTTTCGGAAAAAGACCGCTTACTTAAAAGACTTTTAAGTGCCCGTGTGACAGGGGTATAATAAGTCACAAGTATACAGAACATGGAAAATAATGGCATACCCCTCGGCTTGCATGACTGGTCTCCGGTGGTGAGATGCGCTGTTGACCCCAAGTCCGCTCACCCCAAAAAGGGCCCAAGCCACTGTTTAAATAGGGTTTTCCAGCATCCACACGGGTACGCGGACAATCAGGCAAGCCAAGGATAACCTATCCTGACACGAATTTTTATGGTCGCGTAAAGCCTGCCTCGCGACAAAACTATAGCAGCTTTTTGAAACAGGCTCATGCCCTAAAACGTCCTTGACTCGCACACAAGTGCTCAAATGCCAGCCTCCGATTGCCCCAGAGGACGCAAGCGGCGGCGCGCTTGTTTGGGGTGGTGATGGTATTGCTTAGAAGAGGAGAAAGACGCGTGATTTCTGCAGCGTGGTCGGGAGGACGGTGCAGTGCCTGGTTTGCGGCGCAACGCGCAGGGTGACCGATCGGAAACAGCCTTTTCTGTTCAGACTCTTATTCTTCGTCGAAGCGCCCTCTTCGAGACAAGTAGTTAAATAGCACCTCTAACAAAAACATCTGGCAAAGAACAAACTCCAGCTGTAGCTCAAAAAAAATTGTCAGATCCCACGTTAACGATATGCGAAGCACGAATGATGATGTCAATTATATGCGAAGCATGAATGAGAAACGTTGATATGTCACTTTAAAATTAGCAACACGTTACGAGGTGGAGGTAAATGATGCCATACATGACTTCCGTGTCATGATTATTATGTTTGGATGTGTCGTTTACCTTCCTTATGTATTCATGTCACGTGAGACCGAATTTAGTACTTGTGGAGCTAGCGAAACGGCCGCGAGCACGCTAAAAACGCAGTATGTTGTCTTGTTCTTACATGACACGCGTGTTAGAATTATCATTTTTGCACCAGTCATATACTTCGTCATCCATTGACGTAACATACCACCAAATTTGCTATATGTGCAGCTAGCAAAATAGCCGCAAGCACCTCATGAAGGGCCCAATATACTCCAATGTAGCGTTGACGCAGCGCACGCTGGGCACAGTGACGCTACGTTAGTAAAGCCCGTGCACTTTAGGGCCAAACCACATAAGCGCGAAAATGCACGCGACAGCGACGAGCGACGCTATGAGCGACGAAACAGGGCGTTCGCGCGACGTGTCGCGTGCTCGTTTTCGCGCAATCGCTCGGTTCTCCAGATTTGGAAACCGTCGCTCATCGCCCGGAAGTGCTGGGCTCAAGCAGCCAATAGCGAAAAACCGGAAAAGATAAAGACTACATAGGTGCACGTGACCCTGCCCGAGTCACGTATGCGCAACAAAAAAATAACGCAATGTTTATTACGCATGTGTATATAAAAAAGTGCTGCAAGGCAATAATAAACACTTTCCGTTTCATTACACAACAATATATCTTATTTTTAAATTGCATACCGCTCGCTACGTGGTTTTCTTGGTGCGAGTAGACGGCCTCATGCCAGCAACAGTGAAATTCGCTCGCCGAAGCCGTCGCGTGAATGAGATTTGCCTGCGCTAGTGACTGATCGCGCGAACACGATCTACGTCGCGTCGCTCGTCTGACCAAGACCCTCTGCATCCGGTACCAGAGCTCTGGCGTCAAAAGCTATGGGTGGAACCTCTACCCCGTAATATGAACCCCGACCTCCATCCTGGCCGTAGACTAGCACGCGCCGCGGCCCTTAATACGCGGCACTCCGATCGTCCTGGTGTTTTCTACGTGGACGTCTCGGGTCCCTCCCCCTCGGGTCACTTCACGGCTGCCGTGATTACAGAGGGCAAACACGTAGATGGCCTCTCCTTTCGAGCAGACACAGTAACGCACGCTGAAGAGGTTGCCATAGCTTTGGCCGCCTCTCACCCTGCCTCACGCACCATCCTGACGGACTCGCGCTCGGCCTGTTCTCAGTACCTTCAGGGTTCCATTGCCCCGCTGGTGGCTAGACTGCTACAGGCAGCCTCTTGGCGCTTTAACCCTCATCCCATTCGTATAGTCTGGACTCCAGGCCACTCGGGCCTGCACGGCAACGAGGCGGCAAATGCCGCTGCCCGCGCTTCTCCTGTCCGGGCCGTTGCCCCTCCATGTCCCGAGACGGAATCTGGAAATACCAACCTGACGCGCTTTCGCGAAAATTTGGCTTATTACCGGGCTTCGCGCCGCCTCTACCCGCACCCCGCACGCGGTCTGGAGAAAGCGGACGAACGAATGCTACGCCGCCTGCAGACGAACACCTTTATCAGTCCGGCGGTCGCCAGGCACTTTTTGCCAGAAATCAATGGCACCTGCTCGACCTGTCATGTCCTCGCCGACACATATCACGTCGTAGCATCGTGCCCAGTTAATCCCGTCCCTTTTTCATCCCTTTTTCCTATCCCAACTAGAGAGGCTTGGGAGGAGCACCTGCTCGGCTGCTCTACCTTGGAGGTGGTGGTGGTAAAAAACATTTATTTCAGAAAAAGTTTACTAGAGAGTGCCGACGTGGCCCATCGGCGTGCTAGAGTGGCAATACCCTATTCCGGGACGCCAGTGGAGCTGGAAGCTGCCCGTGCGCGCTCCACCAAGGAGCGTTGTGCAGCCAAGGTAGAGCAGCCGAGCAGGTGCTCCTCCCAAGCCTCTCTAGTTGGGATAGGAAAAGGGGATGAGAAAGGGACGGGATTAACTGGGCACGATGCTACGACGTGATATGTGTCGGCGAGCACATGACAGGTCGAGCAGGTGCAATTGATTTCCGGCAAAAAGTGCCTGGCGACCGCCAGACTGATAAAAGTGTTCGTCTGCAGGCGGCGTAGCAGTCGTTCGTCCGCTTTCTCCAAACCGCGTGCGGGGTCCGGGTAGAGGCGGCGCGAAGCCTGGTAATAAGCCAAATTTCGCGAAAGCGCGTCAGGTTGGTATTGCCAGATTCCGTCTCGGGACATGGAGGGGCAACGGCCCGGACAGAAGAAGCGCGGGCAGCGGCATTTGCCGCCTCGTTGCCGGGCAGGCCCGAGTGGCCTGGGGTCCACACTATACGAATGGGATGAGGGTTAAAGCGCCAAGAGGCTGCCTGTAGTAGGCTAGCCGCCAGCGGAGCAATGGAACCCTGAAGGTACTGAGAACAGGCCGAGCACGAGTCCGTCAGGATGGTGCGTGAGGCAGGGTGAGAGGCGGCCAAAGCTATGGCAACCTCTTCAGCGTGCGTTACTGTGTCTGCTCGAAAGGAGAGGCCATCTACGTGTTTGCCCTCTGTAATCACGGCAGCCGTGAAGTGACCCGAGGGGGAGGGACCCGAGACGTCCACGTAGAAAACACCAGGACGATCGGAGTGTCGCGTATGAAGGGCCGCGGCGCGTGCTAGCCTACGGCCAGGATGGAGGTCAGGGTTCATATTACGGGGTAGAGGTTCCACCCATAGCTTTTGACGCCAGAGCTCTGGTATCGGCTGCAGAGGGTCTTGGTCAGATATCGGGTTAAGGCCAAGTCTGTGTAGAAGACGGCGCCCTGAGGGCGTCTGCGACAGTCGATTGATTTGGTTAACGCGATGACCTTCGCGCATCTCTGCAAAGGTGTTGTGTACCCCCAGAGCCGTGAATCGGCTGTTGGAAGTTGCAATAGGTAGGTCCAGAGCGCGTTTGTATACTGAACGAAGAAGGACGTCCAGCTGGTGCTCGTGTCGACGACGCAGGCGAAAGTAAGGCAAGGCGTAGAGGACGCGACTGGTCACAAACGCGTGGGCCAATCGGAGGGACTGAGACCCGCGGAGGCCGCCGCGCTTGGTAGAAACTCGCCGTATCATGCGGCTCACCTGTTCGCTGGTGCGTCTGAGGCCTGATATTGTGCCCTTTGGATCCAAGGACGATGTGAGGTGAAGGCCGAGAACCCGAATATTTTGCACTGACGGGACGGGCCCGGACGGAAGAAAAATTTGAGGCGGCGGTAGCGGAGAGACTGAAAGAAGAGCCGATTTAGCTGGAGAGCACTCCAGGCCGCATGAACCTGCGTAGGTGTCCACCAGAAGGGCAGCCTTTTGCAGGCGTTCTTCGATTTGCGCTAAGGAGCCGGTGTTGGTCCAAATTGTGATATCGTCCGCATATAGTGCGTGTTGTATTCCCTCGACCTCGCTTAGAAGAGAGGGGAGGTTCACCATCACCAGGTTAAAAAACAGAGGAGACAGGACTGCCCCTTGAGGTGTACCCCGCGTGCCTAATAAGTACGGGCCGTGTTCGGTAGAATTAGGGCGAATGAAGGCGGTGCGATGTGATAGAAAGGCGCGAATGTAGTTGAAAGTCTTCTGCCCGCAGTTTGTGGTAGACAGGTTAGTGAGTATAGTGCTGTGTTTGACGTTGTCGAACGCCCCGCGGAGATCGAGAGCGAGCACGGCTTTATCGTTATGGCGCATAGTAGTCGGCTCTATGATATCGTGTTGAAGCTGGAGCAGGACGTCCTGCGCCGACAGATGCGGGCGAAAGCCAAACATCGTGTCGGCAAAGGTGCTCCTGGCCTCCAAGTAGGCTGAAAGGCGTTCGCGAACCATGGTTTCCATGAGTTTGCCTGCGCAAGACGTAAGTGAGATGGGTCTCAGTGCCTCAATACTAACGGACTTTGCCGATTTGGGAATGAATGTCACGACCGATGTGGTCCATTCCGTTGGAAGCGGAGAACCGTCCCATATCGAATTTATAAGCTGGAGTAGCGAGAGGTGTGCTTGGTCGGGAAGATTTGCCAGGAGCGATACTGTGATTCCGTCGCGTCCAGGGGCCGTGCCCCGTCGCATTTTCGTGAGTGCAAATCGTAAATCAGAAAGCGTGTATGGGGCGTCGAGGTCGGTGTTAGGGGCGCCGGAATACGTATGTGCTGGGCCTGCGGGATCAATTGTGCGGCAGATGTAGCGGTCACAAAGTTCTCGCGCGAGTTCATCCGTAGTGCCCTGAAATGCATGCAGAACACGGTGGAGCTGGCGTTGCGTTTCTCCCCTGGTGGTGGAGGGATCGAGAAGGCTTCTAAAGAGTCGCCACGCACTCTTAGAGCTCATCTGGTTTGCATCCTTCGAACAGGTGTCTGCCCAGTTAGCATCGGAAAGTTGTGCGGAGTATGCGGCCGCCTCTGCAGTGAGCGCCTCAATGCGAGCGCGAAGTTTCCGAATAAGTTTGTTGCGTTTCCAGCGCCTTATGAGCCCGCGGCGAGCGTGCCAAAGATGTAGGAGGTGTGGATCGATTGCAGGAGTCAAATTAGAGGTTGCAAGGGTGCGAGTGTTCGCTTGTTTCATATGAAGAGCGTATGATGCCCACGCTGCATATTCGGTCGAGGAGAGGCCGGCGGGGAATGGTTGCATTCTGAACTGAGTCCAATCGGTGAGACGGGCTTGGCCCCAGTGTTGGCGCATTTTCTGCCGCGGCGTGAACGAAATGTGGAGTAAAAAGTGATCGCTGCCTAGGTTTTCGCCAAAATTTTCCCATGTAGCATCGCGGATGTGACGGGTGAGGGAGAGGTCGGGGCATGTGTCTCGCGTGACCGAGTTGCCGGAACGTGTGGGTTGTGCCGGATCGGTAAGAAGCGTCAGGCTCAGCGAGGAAATGAGCTCCTTGAGCTCTCTGCCCCGGGCCTTCTCGTAGTGGTAGCCCCAGTGAGGGCTGGGGGCATTAAAGTCCCCGACAATCACCAGTGGTTGTCGGGCCGCTATACGCAGTGCCCGATGGAAGAGATGCGCAAACGAAGCCCTCGCAAGGCGAGGGGGACAGTACACGTTTAAGATATGTATTGATGGTTGGCCCCTCCGCTGAGACAGCACTGATATCATGCAGTAGTCGTAAGGAAGATCCAGATCGAGGTCGATCTGTATCGCCGTGTAAGCTTTATGCACGAGGAGGCATGTGGTGGTGCCGCCTACATAGGAGCAGTATCCAGAAAGGGATGGAGCAGGGCCAGATTCTTGGAGCGCCAAGACGGCCGGCTGAGAGCCAAGTGAGCTGAGGAAAAGGGAAAGATGTGAACGCTTTCGCCTGTTCCCGAAGCCTCCAGGGTTCCACTGTATGATCTCGAATTTAGACGCAATGTTTGAACGGGACGTACGATTGGTAGCCATCGTGACTGTCCTAGGTTTTATATTTGGTCCTCCATGTCCCGCTCGGAATCCTCAGAGGCAGGGAGGGGCACGGAGGCCGGATTGTCCGACGGCGGGGTGGTGGTAGCCACCTTACGACGACGCCGTGGAGCTGTACCCACACTGCTCACCGAGCAGGAGCGGGAACGCGATGCCTTGGGTTGAAACTGGGTGATTGCCCAAGCTTGAATAGCCTGGGTAACCTCTACTACTATGCGTTGGACCGAGAAGCTGGTGAGGAGGTGATTAATCGAAGCTTCGACGCGCGTGAGGCGTTCCTCTACGCACGGGGTGTGCTCTTCGCTAGGGAGAGTTTGGTTAGCGGGCAAGAGAACCTGAGGTGCCCCAGGAGCCTCAAGAGCTTCTGGAGTAGATGTGGCACCGGTTCCGAGTGCTGGAGTACACATGGCTGCTTGAACCGGCGGTTTAATGGGAGTGGACTTAGCGCGAGGACTAAGCTTGGACGTAGCTGGCGTAGCCGCCTGGACAGAGGAGGCAATACCGGATGGCCTTGCAGTACACTGTTGTTGGGGTTGAAGTCGCTTATTTAAGAGTTCGAGTTGTTTAGTTAAAAGAGAATTTTGCTTTTGAAGTGCCGCAACTTGCTGGCGAAGGGCCGCAAGTTCGGGAGAAGGAGGATCGACAGAAGGGGGTGAGAGAGGCTTAGAAGCAGCTTTCCCTGCCCAACTGCTCACCTGAGGTACCGCCGCTGGTGCTTCGAGCGGTGGGAATGCTTGAGAGTCGGCGTGGAGTGGTGGAGCCGAATGATGCAGGTTTGTGCTGCTGTCTGGCTGTGACGAACATGAGGTGGTTCCTCGAGGAGATGTTGAGGGCTGCTTGCGTTTCCGATATTTTCGGTATTTTGCCGTGCAGCCACTGGTCCCAGTCTCATGGGCGCCGTGGCAGAGGAGGCACTTGGGGTGGCAGTCGTGGGCATTGAGACCTGCAGGTGCGGGGGTCCCACATTTGGCACACTGGGTTGGAGCGGCGTGAGGGCACTGAGGTGGTCGATGACCAATGGTACCGCACTTGGTGCATACAGGGACCGTTTTCTTATAGGCGCGGATATACGTCGCCACGCAGTGGTAGAAGAGGAAGCGGGGTAACTTCGTGCCCTCGAAAGTCACCACCTCCGCCGCGGAATCTCCGAGTTTGCGGACCGCAAGGATAGTACCTTGAGGCCAATACAGTTCAGACTTTATCTTTTCCGGGCTTTCAGCAGGGTTTACATTGATGACGCCCTTGCATGTATCCCCTGGTGCCTTGGCGTGGCCTCGAACGGGCAGCTGCTGATCCCCCACTTGCAGCTGGAAGTCCCCGAGGAGTCGCTGTGCCATAGGCAAAATGGTGGTGCTACAGACCAAGATGTTCTGTTCCCATATTGGCCACACTTGAATTTGCGTGGTAGTCCGGTCGCCGAGGTAGCTGCGGATGGCGTCGCCCGCGCGATCGGCCGAGACAAATGTGCGTAGGTCGCAGGGAACGCGAGGTTTCAGCACTACGATGTAGTCGTCGGGAGAGAGGCGAGGAGTTTGACGCGGACGCCACTTGCGTTGCTTCGCTGGCTGCGAGGACGGAGCAGAGGTAGGCACACCGCCGGAGGGATGGCGCGCCGGTGTTCCTTGCAAGGCTGGGGAATGGTGGCCCGCCGTGGCGTCTCGTTGTTGTTCAGACGCAGACTTCGATTTCGCTTGCTTGCGTTGCCACAGTTTCACCATGTCATCGAGGTATTCATCTTCTGATGGCATAGGGTTTTCGGAGGATGAAATCCCCATGGACAGCATTTGGCTTGAGGTAGGATCATAGCCCGTAACCACGTTAGCGGCCGCCATCGCCGGGCTGAGAGCCCTTAGCGAGGCGGCGTTGTAGCCGGGAGTGAAGGACGTCCCTCAAGTTGTCAAAACTGGACCCACCTGGGCGAAGGTGTTGTCTAGGCGAAGCGGAGAACTTGGCGGTGACGATAAATCCAAGTTTAAGGGGTACCAAGGTGGATGTCCGCAGAAATAGCAGAAAATCTACGGAGGCGATGTGGAGTGCGTCCGTCACCATCGAGCGCTCGCAGCGCCCCCCCCTCTACCTTGGCTGCACAACGCACTTTGGTGGAGCGCGCACGGGCAGCTTCCAGCTCCACTGGCGTCCCGGAATAGGGTCTTGCCACTCTAGCACGCCGATGGGCCACGTCGGCACTCTCTAGTAGACTTTTTCTGAAATAAATGTTTTTTACTACTACTACTCGTCGCTGTCGCGTGCATTTTCGCGCTTATGTGGTTTGGCCTTTATTGTCTGACACCAGGCGCGACCGGCGCGACTAGAGTCCGTCGGCGCGGCCCGGTGGGAACCGGCGCAAAATGCCACATGCTGAATTTCGCGCCGATGCGTTACCCAGACAGCACTGCATCTCCCTCTTTTAGTGACGGAAGGACGCTGGACGTGACGAAACGCGCATGCATCAAAGCAACGCAGTGCCGCGCGCACCTGCAAGTATATGACAGGATCGGTGCCTGGCATGGCAACGGTGGCGTGATGTGACGAAATGAACGCCGGCCAGCCCGCGGACTGCGTCATGTCGAAATGTATTGGCGCCTTGACTGTGGCATGTAGTCATGTTCTCACATGACACGCATCTCATGATTATCATGTTTGCACCAGTCACATACCTTCGTCATCCATTAACGTCACGTAATACCAAATTTGGCAGATCTGAAGCAAGCGAAACGGCTGCGAGCGCATTATGAGTGTGGCATGTAGCCATGTTGTTACATGACACGCATGTCTTGATTGTCATGTTCGTATGTGTCATTTAACTATGTCGTCCGTTCGCGTCGCGCAATACCTGGTATGGTACATGTGAAGCTAGCGAAACGGCCGCGAGAGCATCATGAGCGTAGCATGTTGTCTATTGTCACATGACACGCACCTCATATTTATCATGTTTGCACCAATATCATGCCTTCGTCAGCCATTCCCGTCCCGTAATTCCAAATTTGGTATAAGTAAAGCTAACGAAACGGCTACCAGCGTATCATGAGCGTGGCGTGCAGTCATGTTGTTACATGGCATGCATTTCAAAATTATCATGTGTGCACAAGTCACATACCTTCGTCATCCATTCACGTCTCGTAATACCGAATTTGATATATGTGACTCTAGCCGAACGGCCGCGAGCGCATCATGAGCGTGGCATGTAGTGATGATGTTACATGGCACGCATATCATGATCTTCATGTTTGGGTCTGTCGCTTGTGTTCGCGATGCAATAGTGTCATGCCATACCAGTTTTGCAACATGCCATGTGAACGAAACCACCGCAAGAGCTGCAAGACCATGAAATGGAGGTCATGTATAATTGACATGACATAATTTTTATGTCATGACTAGTCAGATGTGTTCTTCATACAGTCATGTTATGCCATACCAAGTTTGGTATCGGTACCTTTATCAAAACGGCCAGGAGAGCTACAAATCGTAGGCGGCTAGATAGATAGATAGATAGATAGATAGATAGATAGATAAATAGATAAATAGATAAATAGATAAATAGATAGATAGATAGATAGATACGCTCAAAGTCGCCAAAGATTACTAAGAAACGCTTCGCATTAAAAACAAAAAGCTTTCCACGAGGCATTGTCTTCCCGACACCTCCCCCCTACGAAAAAGAGGGGCCCACTCATTTTTTCTGCGAAACGCGAAAACAAATAGGCTAAAAACACAAAAAGCTTTTGCATTCAACAAGTGTGTGAGGCGCTCATTTAAAAATGTTTATACATGTGTCTAAAAGGTGAAAAGCTTAAAACAATTACATATTTAAAACCGCAGATGAAAAACGAAAATCATCGCTAAACAGAAAGCAGTGCAGTTCACTCGTTGGCACTGTAATACAACTCAGTGTCCATATGATAAGCACCGACATTGTGTTGTGCGTTGTTACCATTTGGAAATGTCTTCCAGGCAGAGTAATGTTCAGTGTCAGTGTCTGAGCCTTCGCACTGCTGCACTGGAACACTGGTCTGTGTCTCGCGCACACTATGTCGCAAATGGAGTTCTTGAACCACTCGCGAACCACACTCGCGCACAACACTTGGATGCATTTCCTGTTCATCACTGTTCGCATTGCGCCCGCACACATGAACACCTCGATGTTGTTCGCGGATATCACTCCTTGCACGGCCCTCGCGCACATCACCACTTCGATCGCGCATCTCCTGATTATCACGAGATTCATCGTCGGCGTCGTCGGCATCAGAAGAGGATCGAACGTGGGAGGGCTTTGGACGCTTAACAATAACAACGTGACGTTTTGCTCATCTTTGGGTAACACCTCCCAGATGTTTTCGTTTAGATGGCACAGAAGATGGTAAGGCCGCTTGTCACTGCAATAAAGCGTTGTCATTCTCTTTTTTCGTGGGGAGTCTACACGTACAGCAAGTCCCCCTCGCGATAGGCCTCATTGCATCGTTTGGCTTCATAGGCCTTCTTGTTTTTTGCTGGCTGTGTTCTTTTGCATTTATCTTTTCGGGCTTTGTTGAGCCGGTGCGGCAATATCTCGTACCCGCATCGAGAGTGGGGGCTCGCGTCAATGGGCAAAAGCGATTTGCTGCCGTGTAAAAATGAAAACGGAAGAACGCCGGGTTATGGTTTCGTCGTCTGGCACTTCGGGCAGCACGCTACGTAACTGAGTACACGCGCAAACATATCCAGCCAAAAGTAGCACCTCCTCACTTTCTTCAATGTTAGCCGGATTCCGAGGTGATCTGCTGTTATGTCTTCATGACAATGTCTTATAAGCTCGGTTCTCAAGCTGTGAGGAAGAACGAGTGCCATGCGATCCCGAAACCCCTGCGTCCTTCGACGCAATACATTATCGACCAGCCGAAAGCTCCTTGTCGGCCTTTTAACTTTTCTGACAACGGGAATGCTCGGCTGTTCGAGGTCTCTCAACTACGAGTCCTCTCTCTGCTTCTTCCCAAAATTTTTCTGATCCAAAACCAGCAACGGTAATGCCTAGTTCACACTGAAACATCCGCTTTCTACAGCGACCGAAATTCCCCTGCCGTCGAAACGCAGCGTCGTTCGCACTGGACGCGCCCCGCGCCGCCGAATATGCCATCTACTACGGGGCGAACGGGGGATGGATGCGCTGTCACCCGGTTGTTGTCACGGCTCGCAAACGATACGCTATCCGGAGGTGTATACTTCGACGATTCTCGAACGCAAGAAGCAAGAAAAGACAGTACTGCTTACTTTGCTGGCAAGTGGCTGTCTTGTAATGCACGTAGAGCAGAAAAACCACCGACGCCAGCGGCGTTGGTTGGTTCGTTTTGCTCTGCAAGACCGCAACAAGCTAGGTCACGCCAACAGCAAGCTCGGTCACCTCTTTCACGAAATACGGAGGCGAAGTAGGCGCAGAGTAGGTTAAACTTCCGTTGGTTTCAACATTCAGTTACGTGCACTGCGGCATAACAAGTGAGTAGAGCTTGGCCGCCATTTTTCAAAATTCCTTGACTAGCGCTCCTATAGGTCCGCGGTGACCGATTCGGCGGCAGATGCCGCAAAAATCGGTCCGAGAGCGATCGGCGCGGAGAGGGCCCTTTCGGCGGATCTCGCCGCCGCCGAACCGGATTCGGAGCACGTTCGGCGGCCCGATTGCTCAGTGTGAACGCGGCCTAAGGGAGTTAGTTCGCTTATGGGCGCAGGATCATGGGTGAGGCGAGAAAGCGTGGCGGCGCTAGCCTGCTTAAACTGTCGCATTACTGGGCTTGTGATCACCTGACTTTCAAACACTGTGGCGAGGAGCGGCCGGGCTGACCCCCTAGACCCGGCCTTTCTCGTTTCCCGAAGGGTTATGCTGTCCATTCTGGTTCTCCACCGGCGCAGCTTGATTGTTCCTATCATCTAGAAACCGCTGCCAACGCTGTTGCGCTATGTGACCTATGCGGCGACAAATTTGGCATCAGGGATGGCCGTCGTTGGTGCGGGAATTTTGTGGTGGCCAAGGCATTGGAGGGCGACGCATCTCGTCCTCGATGCTTTTGAGCTGGTCAGAAAGTGACGTGATGGAGTCAGCAATTGCCTTTAGGTCGCTTTCGTGGTCGGGAGCCTCCCGCGGGCAACGCAACTCAGCCGCGGCGCAGGAGGCGACACACAGAGGGGCTGTATTGTTGCTGCTGTGGGTGCTATTCCAACCAGTGGCGCAATGTTTTGCGTCCATGACTGCATCCCGGTAGAATAGTACGTGCCAATAAGCTGGTGCCCTGACGCACGACTAATTAAATATGCCTGATTAATGCGCTGCAAAATTTGGAGGAAAGCCGCGCAGGTTTCTGTGTTTGCAATTATCATTCTTTTTAAATGTCCGCGCGCAAACCGCGCAAAAGGTTCCGCTACCGATCTTCCTCTATCATTGATGGGTTTATCCTAGCACAAAGTTAAACAACATCTAATAATAGTGCTCGGGGGTTTCAGACGGCAGCTGGATCCAGTTTTGCAGCCGCAAATGGGCGATCTCGATCGAGTGTCGACTGGTGAACGAAGTCCTCAAGAGCGTTGCCCACACTTTCCAGGAACTTGGGGCACCCGTTGGAATTGGTGTCGTGTGCCCCTTTTTTGCATCACCAACTAGTGCTAAATATAAAAGTTTAACCTTTGTGACTTTGTCTTAATTGTTCAATGACACTACATGTTTGTAGCAAAGTAGCCACTCAGAAATAGATTCCTCCGGCGCGCCTCTGAACACTAGGGGTTCAACGAAAGGTTTTGCTTGGGGGGTAGATATCGCGGAGAGGAAGGTAGGGGGTTCCGTCATAGTAGAAAAGTCCGAGGTTGTTTCCTGATGCGTGTTATTGACTCGGGGCATAATTTCGGAGCGGTAATATTGCTACCGAGCAACCTCCACCACTTTGCAGCGAAACTTCGGGGTTGTTTAAGCTAGACACATCTGAAGACCGTCGAGACGAAGAAGTGTGGGAGCAATTCCGCACAGGCAAGCGATGACAAGTCGACACGATGATTTCGGGGACTACTCATTGGGGGTTTATTTATCTAATACAACCTCAATTTACACACTAGTCACAGATAGAAAACATAGTAAATGATAGCGTACCACTCGGCTTGCATGACTGGTCTCCGGTGGTGAGATTCGCTGTTGACCCCGAGTCCGCTCACACCAAAAAGGGCCCGAGTCACTGCCTAGATAGGGTTTTCTAGCATACACGGCTGCGCGGACCAATCAGGCAAGCCGAGGATAACCAATCGCAACACGAGTTTTCACGGTCGCATGAAGCCTGCCTCGCAACAAAACTGTAGCAGCTTTTTGAAACAGGCACGTTCCCTAAAACGGCCTTGACGCGCACACAAGTGCTCAAATGCCAGCCTCCGATTGCCCCAGAGGACGCAAGCGGCGGCGCGCTTGTTTGGGGTGGTGATGATATTGCTTACAAGAGGAGAAAGGCGCCTAATTTCTACAGCCCGGTTGGGAGGACGGTGGTGGTGGTGGTAGAAAACATTTATTTCAGAAAAAGTTTACTAGAGAGTGCCGACGTGGCCCATCGGCGTGCTAGAGTGGCAAGACCCTATTCCGGGACGCCAGTGGAGCTGGAAGCTGCCCGTGCACGCTCCACCAAGGAGCGTTGTGCAGCCAAGGTAGAGCAGCCGAGCAGGTGCTCCTCCCAAGCCTCTCTAGTTGGGTTAGGAAAAGGGGATGAGAAAGGGACGGGATTAACTGGGCACGATGCTACGACGTGATATGTGTCGGCGAGCACATGACAGGTCGAGCAGGTGCCATTGATTTCCGGCAAAAAGTGCCTGGCGACCGCCGGACTGATAAAGGTGTTCGTCTGCAGGCGGCGTAGCAGTCGTTCGTCCGCTTTCTCCAAACCGCGTGCGGGGTCCGGGTAGAGGCGGCGCGAAGCCCGGTAATAAGCCAAAATTTCGCGAAAGCGCGTCAGGTTGGTATTGCCAGATTTCGTCTCGGGACATGGAGGGGCAACGGCCCGGACAGGAGAAGCGCGGGCAGCGGCATTTGCCGCCTCGTTGCCGGGCAGGCCCGAGTGGCCTGGGGTCCACACTTTACGAATGGGATCAGGGTTAAAGCGCCAAGAGGCTGCCTGTAGTAGGCTAGCCGCCAGCGGAGCAATGGAACCCTGAAGGTACTGAGAACAGGCCGAGCGCGAGTCCGTCAGGATGGTGCGTGAGGCAGGGTGAGAGGCGGCCAAAGCTATGGCAACCTCTTCAGCGTGCGTTACTGTGTCTGCTCGAAAGGAGAGGCCATCTACGTGTTTGCCCTCTGTAATCACGGCAGCCGTGAAGTGACCCGAGGGGGAGGGACCCGAGACGTCCACGTAGAAAACACCAGGACGATCGGAGTGTCGCGTATGAAGGGCCGCGGCGCGTGCTAGTCTACGGCCAGGATGGAGGTCAGGGTTCATATTACGGGGTAGAGGTTCCACCCATAGCTTTTGACGCCAGAGCTCTGGTACCGGCTGCAGAGGGTCTTGGTCAGATATCGGGTTAAGGCCAAGTCTGTGTAGAAGACGGCGCCCTGAAGGCGTCTGTGACAGTCGATTGATTTGGTTAACGCGATGAGCTTCGCGCATCTCTGCAAAGGTGTTGTGTACCCCCAGAGCCGTGAATCGGCTGTTGGAAGTGGCAATAGGTAGGTCCAGAGCGCGTTTGTATACTGAACGAAGAAGGACGTCCAGCTGGTGCTCGTGTCGACGACGCAGGCGAAGGTAAGGCAAGGCGTAGAGGACGTGACTGGTCACAAACGCGTGGGCCAATCGGAGGGACTGAGACCCGCGGAGGCCGCCGCGCTTGGTAGAAACTCGCCGTATCATGCGGCTCACCTGTTTGCTGGTGCGTCTGAGGCCTGCTATTGTGCCCTTTGGATCCAAGGACGATGTGAGGTGAAGGCCAAGAACCCGAATATTTTGCACTGACGGGACGGGCCCGGACGGAAGAAAAATTTGAGGCGGCGGTAGCGGAGAGACTGAAAGAAGAGCCGATTTAGCTGGAGAGCACTCCAGGCTGCATGAACCTGCGTAGGTGTCCACCAGAAGGGCAGCCTTTTGCAGGCGTTCTTCGATTTGCGCTAACGAGCCGGTGGCGGTCCAGATTGTGATATCGTCCGCATATAGTGCGTGTTGTATTCCCTCGACCTCGCTTAGAAGAGAGGGGAGGTTCATCATCGCCAGGTTAAAAAGCAGAGGAGACAGGACTGCCCCTTGAGGTGTACCCCGCGTGCCTAATAAGTACGGGCCGTGTTCGGTAGAATTAAGGCGAATGAAGGCGGTGCGATGTGATAGAAAGGCGCGAATGTAGTTGGAAGTCTTCTGCCCGCAGTTTGTGGTAGACAGGTTAGTGAGTATAGTGCTGTGTTTGACGTTGTCGAACGCCCCGCGGAGATCGAGAGCGAGCACGGCTTTATCGTTATGGCGCATAGTAGTCGGCTCTATGATATCGTGTTGAAGCTGGAGCAGGACGTCCTGCGCCGACAGATGCGGGCGAAAGCCAAACATCGTGTCGGCAAAGGTGCTCCTGGCCTCCAAGTAGGCGGAAAGGCGTTCGCGAACCATGGTTTCCATGAGTTTGCCTGCGCAAGACGTAAGTGAGATAGGTCTCAGTGCCTCAATACTAACGGACTTTGCCGATTTGGGAATGAATGTCACGACCGATGTGGCCCATTCCGTTGGAAGCGGAGAACCGTCCCATATCGAATTTATAAGCTGGAGTAGCGAGAGCTGTGCTTGGTCGGGAAGATTTGCCAGGAGCGATACTGTGATTCCGTCGCGTCCAGGGGTCGTGCCCCGTCGCATTTTCGTGAGTGCAAATCGTAAATCAGAAAGCGTGTATGGGGCGTCGAGGTCGGTGTTAGGGGCGCCAGAATACGTATGTGCTGGGCCTGCGGGATCAATTGTGCGGCAGATGTAGCGGTCACAAAGTTCTCGCGCGAGTTCATCCGTAGTGCCCTGAAATGCATGCAGAACACGGTGGAGCTGGCGTTGCGTTTCTCCCCTGGTGGTGGAGGGATCGAGAAGGCTTCTAAAGAGTCGCCACGCACTCTTAGAGCTCATCTGGTTTGCAGCCTTCGAACAGGTGTCTGCCCAGTTAGCATCGGAAAGTTGTGCGGAGTATGCGGCCGCCTCTGCAGTGAGCGCCTCAATGCGAGCGCGAAGTTTCCGATTAAGTTTGTTGCGTTTCCAGCGCCTTATGAGCCCGCGGCGAGCGTGCCAAAGATGTAGGAGGTGTGGATCGATTGCAGGAGTCAAATTAGAGGTTGCAAGGGTGCGAGTGTTCGCTTGTTTCATATGAAGAGCGTATGATGCCGACGCTGCATATTCGGTCGAGGAGAGGCCGGCGGGGAATGGTTGCATTCTGAACTGAGTCCAATCGGTGAGACGGGCTTGGCCCCAGTGTTGGCGCATTTTCTGCCGCGGTGTGAACGAAATGCGGAGTAAAAAGTGATCGCTGCCTAGGTTTTCGCCTAAATTT
Source organism: Rhipicephalus microplus (assembly GCF_043290135.1). Taxonomy (NCBI): domain Eukaryota; kingdom Metazoa; phylum Arthropoda; class Arachnida; order Ixodida; family Ixodidae; genus Rhipicephalus; species Rhipicephalus microplus. The sequence continues at coordinate 51,541,455 of NC_134708.1, forward strand.
TCCCATGTAGCATCGCGGATGTGACGGGTGAGGGAGAGGTCGGGGCATGTGTCTCGCGTGACCGAGTTGCCGGAACGTGTGGGTTGTGCCGGATCGGTAAGAAGCGTCAGGCTCAGCGAGGAAATGAGCTCCTTGAGCTCTCTGCCCCGCGCCTTCTCGTAGTGGTAACCCCAGTGAGGGCTGGGGGCATTAAAGTCCCCTACAAGCACCAGTGGTTGTCGGGTCGCTATACGCAGTGCCCGATGGAAGAGATGCGCAAACGAAGCCCTCGAAAGGCGAGGGGGACAGTACACGTTTAAGATATGTATTGATGGTTGGCCCCTCCGCTGAGACAGCACTGATATCATGCAGTAGTCGTAAGGAAGATCCAGATCGAGGTTGATCTGTATCGCCGTGTAAGCTTTATGTACGAGGAGGCATGTGGTGGTGCCGCCTACATATGAGCAGTATCCAGAAAGGGATGGAGCAGGGCCAGATTCTTGGAGCGCCAAGACGGCCGGCTGAGAGCCAAGTGAGCTGAGGAAAAGGGAAAGATGTGAACGCTTTCGCCTGTTCCCGAAGTCTCGAGGGTTCCACTGTATGATCTCGAATTTAGACGCAATGTTTGAACGGGACGTACGATTGGTAGCCATCGTGACTGTCCTAGGTTTTATATTTGGTCCTCCATGTCCCGCTCGGAATCCTCACAGGCAGGGAGGGGCACGGAGGCCAGATTGTCCGACGGCGGTGTGGCGGTAGCCACCTTACGACGACGCCGTGGAGCTGTACCCTCACTGCTCACCGAGCAGGAGCGGGAACGCGATGCCTTGGGTTGAAACTGGGTGATTGCCCAGGCTTGAATAGCCTGGGTAACCTCTACTACTATGCGTTGGACCGAGAAGCTGGTGAGGAGGTGATTAATCGAAGTTTCGACGCGCGTGAGGCGTTCCTCTACGCGCGGGGTGTGCTCTTTGCTAGGGAGAGTTTGGTTAGTGGGCAAGAGAACCTGAGGTGCCCCAGGAGCCTCAAGAGCTTCTGGAGTAGATGTGGCACCGGTTCCGAGTGCTGGAGTACACATGGCTGCTTGAACCGGCGGTTTAATGGGAGTGGACTTAGCGCGAGGACTAAGCTTGGACGTAGCTGGCGTAGCCGCCTGGACAGAGGAGGCAATACCGGATGGCCTTGCAGTACACTGTTGTTGGGGTTGAAGTCGCTTATTTAAGAGTTCGAGTTGTTTAGTTAAAAGAGAATTTTGCTTTTGAAGTGCCGCAACTTGCTGGCGAAGGGCCGCAAGTTCGGGAGAAGGAGGATCGACAGAAGGGGGTGAGAGAGGCTTAGAAGCAGCTTTCCCTGCCCAACTGCTCACCTGAGGTACCGCCGCTGGTGCTTCGAGCAGTGGGAATGCTTGAGAGTCGGCGTGGAGTGGTGGAGCCGAATGATGCAGGTTTGTGCTGCTGTCTGGCTGTGACGAACATGAGGTGCTCCCTCGAGGAGATGTTGAGGGCTGCTTGCGTTTCCGATATTTTCGGTATTTTGCCGTGCAGCCACTGGTCCCAGTCTCATGGGCGCCGTGGCAGAGGAGGCACTTGGGGTGGCAGTCGTGGGCATTGAGACCTGCAGGTGCGGGGGTTCCACATTTGGCACACTGGGTTGGAGCGGCGTGAGGGCACTGAGGTGGTCGATGACCGATGGTACCGCACTTGGTGCATACAGGGACCGTTTTCTTGTAGGCGCGGATATACGTCGCCACGCAGTGGTAGAATAGGAAGCGGGGTAACTTGGTGCCCTCGAAAGTCACCACCGCCGCCGCGGAATCTCCGAGTTTGCGGACCGCAAGGATAGTACCTTGAGGCCAATACAGTTCAGACTTTATCTTTTCCGGGCTTTCAGCAGGGTTTACATTGATGACGCCCTTGCATGTATCCCCTGGTGCCTTGGCGTGGCCTCGAACGGGCAGCTGCTGATCCCCCACTTGCAGCTGAAAATCCCCGAGGAGTCGCCGTGCCATAGGCAAAATGGTGGTGCTACAGACCAAGATGTTCTGTTCGCAGATTGGCCACACTTGAATTTGCGTGGTAGTCCGCTCGCCGAGGTAGCTGCGGATGGCGTCGCCCGCGCGATCGGCCGGGACAAATGTGCGTAGCTCGCAGGGAACGCGAGGTTTGAGTACTACGATGTAGTCGTCGCGAGAGAGGCGAGGAGTTTGACGCGGACGCCACTTGCGTTGTTTCGCTGGCTGCGAGGACGGAGCAGAGGTAGGCACACCGCCGGAGGGATGGCGCGCCGGCGTTCCTTGCAAGGCTGGGGAATGGTGGCCTGCCGTGGCGTCTCGTTGTTGTTGAGACGCAGACTTCGATCTCGCTTGCTTGCGTTGCCACAGTTTCACCATGTCGTCGAGGTATTCATCTTCTGATGGCATAGTGTTTTCGGAGGATGAAATCTCCATGGACAGCATTTGGCTTGAGGTAGGATCATAGCCCGTAACCACGTTAGCGGCCGCCATCGCCGGGCTGAGAGCCCTTAGCGAGGCGGCGTTGTAGCCGGGAGTGAAGGACGTCCCTCAAGTTGTCAAAACTGGACCCACCTGGACGAAGGTGTTGTCTAGGCGAAGCGGAGAACTTGGCGGTGACGATAAATCCAAGTTTCAGGGGTACCAAGGTGGATGTCCGCAGAAATAGCAGAAAATCTACGGAGGCGATGTTGAGTACTCCGTCACCATCGAGCGCTCGCAGCGCCCCCCCCCCCCCCCCCACCTGGGAGGACGGAGCAGTGCCTTGTTTGGGGAGCAACGCGCACAGTGATCGACCGGATGCAACTTTTTCTGCTCAGACTCCCATTATTCGTCGAAGCACCCTCCTCGAGACAAGTCGGTAAATAGCGCCTCTAACGAGAGCATCTGGCAAGGAAGGAACTCCAGCTGTAGCTGAAAAAGAAAAAGCTTTCCGCGAGACATTGCCTTCGCGACAAGGGTATGACCGTCGTCAACACAGATAGTTCCGCTCACGCGCACTAGCATTTTTGTTTGTTCACGGCATTGCACGATGCAAAAAAAAACTATTTGAGAAAAACGTTAGCCAGCGTTCTATGCCACCATCAAACTATTTCCTTGTTGGGAAGAAATGCAAGGAACTTCGAAGTGCTTAGGTGTAGGCGCATGTTAAACAGCCCCAGAAGTCGAATTTAGACAAGTGCCTTCCCCTATGGTGCCCCTCGTAATCAAATCGTAGTTATGACATGTAAACCCCTATAAATAATCATTGCCCCTCTATAAAAAAGAGAATCTTTATTGCGCTGGAAAACGTATTTCATGCGTATCACTGTTTTCATTCACACAGGCAATCGTCGAAGCATAGTTGCGCTTGTTTAATGTTAACGCGATGCAAATATTTAAAACGCGCAAGTATTCCATATCAAGCACACAAGAGCAATGCAGTTGTACCACGAATTATACAGGGTGTCCCACGTAACTTGAGCCATGGATTTGAAAATAAAAGACACTTCAGTGGCGAATAGAACGAAACTCGTACTACTCGCGCTAGCCTGTAGGTACTCAGGCTATTTTTTTTACTTCTCCCCGTACTGAATAAAAAATAATTCTTAATTACCTATATTTAAAATTATGGGCTGTAAACCCAAAATATTAACTCTGAGTTGTAGAGCACTTTTATAAACCACCGACTAAATTGTTTCCTGTACGATACGTGCCGCGCTGTTATTTTTTCCGCGTTGTAAAGAAAGCCCGCAAAATGTGAAAAAAAAAAGCCGTGTGACGGACCGCTAGCGCACTGCTATAGTGCTGCTATAGGTTTTCTTAAGCTGAGCGCACTCCGAATCTGCAGCCTGGTGAGCCCGTAAGTCGTCGAGTAGTACCGCAAAAGTGGGAGGGATAGGTCGATGAAAAAAAGGGCTGGAGGGATGTCTGCAGATCGCGTTTCTGGCCGGGCTGGCGTGACAGTGCCGACAAACTTGACTGCGCCAAGGGCAGCGATGGCGGGATAGCCGAGAAGCGGTTGCTCTTGACCTTAGGCGACGTACAGCCGTTCGTTAATTTGCCTGCCCCGCCAAGACAGAGCTGCGGAGAAGGTACCAAGAAGCTTCAGAGCTTGCTCGCCGGGCCAAGAAAGTTCTTCACCACGCGGCTTGTCGAGTACGGCTGGACAGCCAGGAAACGTACGCGACACCACCAAGACGTCGGTGCTGGAGTCCACTTTGAAGACAAGAGGGTGCCCGTTGACGTACCCTTCAACGTAGAGTCTGTTCTGAGCCACCACCGCGATGGCGTGTAGCTTCACAAATCCGAAACGCTTCTTCAAGCGACACACCAACCTGAAGTAGCCTTGCTTCTTGCAGTGACTACAAATTGTTTTGGCAGCTGGGCAGTCCTACCATAGGTGAAACTTGTGGCGGCAAAATTGGCACTGCGCGCTGTAGCTGCTTCTCAAAGCTTCCGACGCCTTGCCACCATGGCTCTTCTTGCCACAAACCTGTTTGTCATGTCGTCCACTTGGATGCTGCGCTGGTTAACGGCAAGTAGCCGCGTCAACGTGAGACGCCAACAGTGTTTGCTCAGCTGCGACGGTCAGGCGTTGCTTCTAGCGCTCCGCGTCTTCGTGTTGGTGGGCTTGCACAAGTGCTTCCAAAGGGAGAAGGTTTGGGCGTGTTGGTCATTCGCAGTTCTTCATAGAACAAAGCGCACACCACACGGGACAAAAAAAGGTAGAGACAAGCGCTTGTCCTGACTTCTTTTTGTACCGTGTTAAGTGCACTCTGTTTTATGAAGAACTATGCATGAATGCATCGATCAAGGAGAAGCTCGGGGTTCGGCTCAGTTTGTCCGAGAGACGAGAGTCCAGCAAGCCCACGATGATACGGTCGCGAACAAGACGCTCTTCGACAGCTGGCGACGGATAATTGCACTTTCGCACCATGTTTCGCAGGGCCGTGAAGAAACTGTCGACTGCCTCACCGGACTGTTGCGTCCGCTTGTGAAAGCGAGAACTCTCGTACACGTCGTTTACTGGCTGCAAACGCCGCCGGGTGACTTCCGTCTAGTAAGCGTCTTTCTTCGTCGGGCATGAGCGAACTGAGGACGACGGCAGCCAGGGGGCCCGCGTCTCGTCCCCGCGTCTCGTCCGGCGCTGCATCGCATGCTGGTAGCGAAAGCGTAGTCTTGGATTTGTTGTAGGCAGGAAAGCCGCTCGCTTGCATCGCCGAAGGAAAACGGAGACGGGCTTCGGAGACTGGTTGGAGCGAAGGCAGGAATAAAAAGACCGGGGGGGGGGGGGTGAGATGGGGGTGAGGGTGGGTGACCGTACCGGTGGGAAGGGGAGCATCGTTACTAGCCGTGACGGAAGGCAGGACTCAGAGATCCTACTTCTGACACCATGTAGTGGACTCGTTTGAGCAGAGCTGGTGCAGGGACGCAGCCCGAAGCCCCAGGGTCGCAATAACGAGACGCACGCTCCACGTTCCCAACACAAATGACTCATTTATTAGTATACCATTCTTCATGTACACAATATCATAAAGGGTGCCCCAGACTCAACATCACACGCCCTCTACAATTTCCTCCATAACTGCCAGACTCAAAGATTCGTCCTGCAGAAGGTTCAGTTTCCATAATTTCCAGGAGAAGTATAGTTCTTCCGCTTTGAACGACCGATGAAGCATTGAACTAGCCAATGGTCGGAGAAATAAACCAGAATTACTAAGTAACTGGTATATTCCGAAAGGATATCGTCAGATAGGTAAATATGATCGAGTCTGGCATGGCTACATCCTTTGAGTCGCAAGTACTTTAGAGCATTTGAACTTTGGAAACCCACTCTGCGACATCCCCCAGTTCCCAGCTTTATACTATTCGTGTCAGAATGGCAGTGCTCTTATTTTTGAGTGCGAGGGTGCTTGTGTTATCGTGTGAGCTCAGGACGCACTTGAAACCACCCATCGAGATTAGCTGCCTACTTTAAATGAGCCGGTCTTATACGCAGTGAAAAAAACTGGGCTCGCTCTTCTACCTTGTTGGGCGCGTACATGCACACAATACGCCATTCAGTAATGTACAACGACAAATCAGTATAGGCACAGCGACCCGACGCACACGAAAAATGGGCGTTCAACAACAGCCCCGGCAACTTTTTAACACATACAGAATGCAACCAGCCGATGTGCCTACCGCGTAGCTGACAACAAAAGACCTTGACGTGAAACGTTGCACCATTCTGCTGGTCTCGTGATCTCTTGATCACTGTCGACTTTCGTTTTCTGCACTTCCAGAACGTTATGTCATGGTGAGTTGCATGCAGGGGCTCTTGAAGTATGGTTGAAGGGGGGGGGCAACGTTTGTGAGCAGGGATATATCTCACTGTCTAATGTATATATATATATATATATATATATATATATATATATATATATATATATATATATATATATATATATATATATATATATATATATATATATATATATATATATTGAAACGGTCTAGCGAAGATTCGACGAAGAGGAGGAAGAGACTCGACTGGCTCGCGAGCGACGCTGTGGATCCTTCGCTGAGCTACACCTCTGCATTACCTATCTTGTAAATAAACGCGTTCCATCGTCACAATTGTGGTGGAAGGTGCTGGGTAAGCTAGCTACTACCAAGTGATACCTGAGAGGCACCGTCCCCTAACGACGGTACTGCTACACGATCTTCGCTGCAGCCGTCGACTAGCGGGCTTGGCACCATTTTCTTCGTTCAGCGAACTGGGAGCGCAGAGAAAAAACACAAAGGACGAAGCGAGGAACCACACAACACGAGCGCTCAACGAAGCGCTCGTGTTGGGGAGCGCTTTTTTCTCTGCGCTCCCAGTTCGCTGAACGAAGAAAATGAATTACCAACTGGCCCACATTTTGATCCTTGGCACCATTACCTCAAGAAATGAGCTCGGACGGAGACAACCAGCAACCAGCCGCAAGGACGTCGCCCAACCACTACAGGGAGCCGCGAACCTTCACAGGGAAACCCGGCGATGACGTGGACGAATGGCTAAGCCACTATCAGCGGCTGAGCCGTTCGAACGGTTGGAATGCGGCTAGCCAGCTGTCTCACGTGGGGCTCTTCCTCGATTTCACGGCGCTGGTATGGTTTGAGAACCATGAAGACACATTGACAACCTGGGACCAGTTTGTGGAGGAAATTAAGAAATGCTTTGCAGACCCAGCAACGAAGAAGAAACGTGCCGAGCAGACGTTGTCGCAGAGGGCTCAAGTCACCGGTGAGACATGCAGAACCTACATTGAAGAGATTCTGAAGTTGTGCAAGTCGGTGGATGCCCACATGATGGAAGAAGACAAAGTGGGCCATATACTCAAGGGCATCGCCGATGACGTCTACCACTTTCTCATTGGCAAGGAGAGCCTGGAATGCGTGGCCGACGTGATTAACCACTGCCGAACCTTCGAGGCTTTTAAAACTCGTCACATCACATCGAAGTTCGGACGTCTGGCCAATGTCACGAATGTTGTTACCGTCGATGTCTGCCAGAATTCTCTACCTGCCGACCTTTCCTCCACCATTCGTCAGATTGTACGGGAGGAACTGCGTCGCCATGTCTCTGTTCCCATGCAAGCTGGAGACCCGCAGTGTGATACACTATCCCCAAGCATCAATGCTGCGAGTTTCGACGAGCGCAGTTACTCCACCCGCAGTCCACGGCTGAGGGCTCCGCCACCACAGGCTACTTACGTCGAGTCGTCTTATGCGCCCCGAAGCAGTTATAGCTACGACAGCCAACCACCTCCGTTTGTGTCCGAGTGGCAACAGTTCCCTGAGCATCCTCTCCACACCGCAGCATTCAATGTGCCTCGGGAACGCCCCATGTGCTACCAGTGCGGTGTTCGCGGACATATCGCCCGGTTTCGCCCATCGCGACGTCGCCCACCCACGACGTTTTCTGACCGAACAGCGATGCTTGCACGGCGAGGCCAACAGCCCGATTACGCCTACTGGCCTTCGGATTCAACTGCCCTGAAGCACGGGCACCGGCCGAACATCCGCAGTGACTCGCCTGCCTCTGTGAGGAGCTTGACGCCACCTACTACGCGCCAGCGACGGTCCCCATCTCCCCGTCCCCGGCCGCGGCTTTCCTCTCCGCCACCGGGAAACTAGCCGGCGCGGCCGATGGAGGCGAGGTCGCTGGACGTACCGCTTTGCACACAAGTAAGCCTCCATTAGTTCACATGCTTCACAACAAGGTTCATGTATTCATTGACGATGTTCCCACGATGGCTCTGGTAGACACCGGTGCAACAGTTTCTGTAATGAGTTTAGTTTTCAAGGAGAGACTTGGCCGCAAGGTTATGTTTTATTGGGATAAATCTTCTACTTTTCGAGCAGTCAGCGGCACGGTTTTGTGTCCAGTAGGTGTGTGCACTGTGTCTGTTCGTGTTGCTGGTGTAGCGGCCGGAAATGTCGGCTGCCGGAGGCAGCGAGAAAGGAGACGTGAAGCAGGTTTGGAGTTGCAGGGCAAGACTGTTTATTTCCACTCCGTGCGAGTGACGAGAGCTCCCCTCGACGAGGGAGAGAATGAGGCACCCCCGCGTTCTTCTACAAGAAAGAGGAAAAGGGGGCCACCGAGCGAGCAGACGTAGCATGCAGCCGGTCTAATCCCCGGAGCCGGCCCCGACAACACGTTGTTCCCCGAACACGGAGGAGGAGGAGCTGGCGCCACGAGTAGGCGCGCTGTCGACGGCCGGCTGCAGACGGGATAGAAAAGAATGCGGTGGTGCTTAGCAGCTTCCGCTACAAAGGCTCCCCCCCCCCCTAGATTGCGGAGCTTTTAAAGAAGGACAGCAGTTACGGGCTGAATAGTGAAAGGTCACAGTCCAATGGTTAGCACTGAAATCGTACGTGAGAGGCTGCTTGAATGGAAACTTCAATATGAGCAGGCTTGGCGCGGTCAACGGCGACGACTTCTCGTTTCCCCCGCACGTCGATTGCGATGGTTTTGTTAGTACGTCCCAAAACTTTGAATAGGCCATCGTACGGCGGAGTAAGGGGCGGCTTCGTTGCGTCGTGTCGCACGAACACATGGGTAGCAGAGTCCATGTCAGGAAAAGTGAAAACTTTCCTGTTGCGGGCGATGCGAGGTGCTGTTGGCCTGAGTTGCGCGAGCCATGCGCGCAGCTTCTAGATGTGATCGGAGGCTGTTGGGGCGGAAGGTCTCTGGTCGGAGAAGAATTCTCCCGGGAGGCGCACTGTTGAGCCGTAGACCATTTCCGCTGCGCTGAAGCCGAGGTCTTCCTTCACCGTTGAGCGTAGGCCAAGAAGAACGAGCGGGAGCTTCTGCACCCAGTGCTGGCGGTCGAGTTTCGCTGCCAGTGCGGCTTTGAGTTGCCGGTGGAAGCGCTCAACCATTCCGTTGCTGGCGGGGTGGTAGGCGGTTGTATGCTGCAGCTTCGTGCCGAGGAGCGTTGAAAGTGCGGAAAAGAGGTTGCTCTGGAATTGCCGTCCCCGGTCAGTTGTTATGCGGGCGGGGCAGCCAAAGCGGGACACCCATGTTTGAATGAAGGCCTGCGCGACGGTCTCAGCTGATATGTCCGCAATTGGTATAGCTTCAGGCCACCGGCTGTACCTGTCGATGCATGTGAGCAGGTACCTAAATCCTTGGCAGGGCGGTAGTGGTCCCACGAGGTCAAGGTGAACGTGGTCAAACCGCGACTCAGGAGTCCGAAATTCCTGTAGTGCAGCCCGATTGTGGCGAGTCACTTTCACTTGCTGACACGTTTCACATGTCCGAGCCCATCGTCGCACGTCCGCGTTGACTCCGGGCCAAACGAAGCGTTGCGTTATCAGCCGCTGGGTGGCACGGACACCTGGGTGGCTGATGGAGTGGAAAGTGTTGAATACCACTCGGCGAAAGTTCAGTGGGACAAAAGGTCGTGGTGCTGCCTGGGAGGTATCGCAGGTTATCGTGCTCTGGACGTAGGGAAGTGCAACCTCCGAGAGCACGAGTGAAGATCCCCCTCCCTTCAGTCTTGTCAACTCGGGGTCGTCCCGCTGAGCTGCGGCCATAGCTTCGAAGTCCAGGACTTCTGTGCTGGAAGCATTGACGCGAGACAAGGCGTCAGCTGCTTCGTTTTCGACCCCGGGAACGTGGCGGATGTCTGTAGAAAACTCGGAGATGAATGAGAGCTGACGGATCTCTCGTTCTGAGTAGGAGGAACTGTTGTTTTTGAATACGTAGGTGAGGGGCTTGTGGTCTGTCAAGATGTAGAACTCACGGCCTTCGAAGAAGTAGCGGAAATGCTTAATGGAACAATATATTGCGAGCATCTCCCTTCCAAAAGTGCTGTACCGTGCTTCTGCAGGCTTCAGACGTTTCGAAAAGAAGCCCAGTGGCTTCCACTGGGCGCCCTCCTGTTGCTGCAGCACTGCTCCGACCGATGTAGAGGAAGCGTCCACCATGAGGCGTGTGGGAGCTTCAGGCCGTGGATGAATGAGAAGGGTAGCCGCGGCTAGCTCGTCCTTAGCTTTCTGGAAAGCGTTCTGGTGTTCGTCAGACCAACAAAATTCTGGTGCCTTTTGGTCGTCTCGGCGCAGCAGGTCGGTCAATGGCTGGAGCACTCGAGCACAAGACGGAATGAAGCGCCGGTTGAAGTTTAAGAGCCCGAGGAACTCCCTCAGCTTGCGAAAAGATGTTGGAGCTGGAAACTTCTTGACGGATTCCACCCTCGATTCCAATGGCATAATGCCTTCAGCAGTGATGTGGTGGCCGAGGAAGTTGAGCGCCTCTACTCCAAACACGCACTTTTGAGGTTTCAACACCAGACCGTGCTCATCCAAACGCTGAAAGAGCTGGCGGAGGTGCTCTTCGTGCTCCGCAGGCGTTCTGCTGGCCACCAAAATGTCATCCAGGTAGACAAAGATGAAAGGAAGACCCCGGGTGACCTCATCCATGAACCTTTGAAAGGTCTGTGCGGCATTTTCAAGCCGTAGGGCATGCGGACAAACTCAAACAGGCCGAACGGAGTTGTTATGGCTGTTTTTGGTATGTCCTGCGGTTCGATGGGGATTTGGTGGTATGCCGCTACAAGGTCGATCTTGCTGTATATTTTCGTACCTGCCAGCTGCGCGCTGAAATCGTGAATGTGTGGCAGAGGATACTGGTCCGGCGTTGTCGATGCGTTCAAGGCTCTGTAATCACCACACGGGCGCCAATCGTCGTCCTTAGGCACCATGTGTAGCGGCGATGAATGGTTGCTAGACGAAGGGCGAACAATTCCCAGCTGCAGCATATGCTCGAACTCCCTGCGTGCAGCTTGAAGCCTTTTGCTGGACAGCCGTCGTGGCCGGGCGGTGACTGGCGGCCCGGTGGTGACGATGTGGTGAGTCACGTTATGTTTCACCGGCTGTTCCGTGTTGCGGGGCTTGGTGAGCGAGGGGAATTCGGCCAGGACGTGGTGGTAGGCTGATACTGGCTGGAAGGCGCAGATGCCAGATGAGCAGATGTTTGACTCCAAACCACGTACTTTGAGGGATGTGTTGTTATCCTTGAGGCAACGGTCACGTACGCTCACATCCAGGTTGAAGTGGCTGAGAAAATCTGCTCCGAGTATGGCGAAATTAACATCCGCCACCACGAAGACCCAGCGAAACAGGCGCCTGAGTCCGACGTCTATTGTCAGCGAGCGGAAGCCGTACGTAGCGATGGCAGTGTTGTTCACTGCCTGCAGCGACGATGTGTTCTTGCTACGTCGGCGATCCTCGGGGGTTGCCGGGACAATAGAGATTTCGGCTCCCGTGTCGACTAGCAGGCGCGAGTTGCTTACGCGGTCGACTACGAAAAACAGGCGGCTGGGTGGAGGGCCGATGTCGTAAGCCGCCGTTAACGACTGGCCGGAGCGTTTCCCGGAAACGAGCAAGGTTGAGTGCAGCGGCTAGCACCCGTGCCGAGACGACGGTGGTACCAGCAAACTCCGTCCTGTGTATCTCGTGCATGGCTTCTCTGGGAAGAGCTTGGGTGTCTTGAAGGAGATCGGTTGCGTCGTTGCTCGTCCTGTTGGGGAGCGCCAGATAGCACAAGTTTCTGCATGGTCTCGGTAAGGTGTTGCAGTTTCTCCTCAAGGCGCGACAGTCGATCTGGTTGCTCATGTGTTCTTGCAGCAGCTATGGGCGCAAAGGTTGGAGTTGAGTATTCCGTGATGCGATCGGCAAGTTGCGCTAGTCGATCAAGGGACGTCTCATTTGAACCCGCGAGAACCACGCGCACCGACTGGGGGAGCCGTTGCAGGAAAAGTTCACGAAGAAGTGGGAGCTGGCCGTCCTGACGCGCGTGCACACCGAGTAGTTGCCGCATACGGTGCAGCAGATGGGAAGGTCGTTGGTCGCCCAGCTCTTCGCGACACAAGAGCTGCTGCAGTCTGCTTTCTTCAGGCGCCTCGAGGCGGTGCAGCACCGTCTTTTTGAGGGTGTCATATTCTTCTTGCGCGGGGGGTGAAACCAAAATGTCGTCGATAGCGTCGGCGATTTCGGGGGGCAGGGCTGCGACGACGTGAAGGTATTTTGTCGACTGCGAGGTGATGTGCCGGAGTTGAAAACGGGCCTCCACTTGGCTGAACCAAACTCTTGGATTTTTCGGCCAAAAATTTGGTAGCTTCAGTTCTGTGGCGATGACCGCAGGCGTGGAGGCAGCAGCGTTGTCGTCGGAGCTCATCGCGGCGTGTTCGTTGAAGCGTTCGGGTCACCAATTTTGTAGCGGCCGGGAATGTCGGCTGCCGGAGGCAGCGAGAAAGGAGACGTGAAGCAGGTTTGGAGTTGCAGGGCCAGACTGTTTATTTCCACTCCGTGCGAGTGACGAGAGCTCCCCTCGACGAGGGAGAGAAGGAGGCACCCCCGCGTTCTTCTACAAGAAAGAGGAAACGGGGGCCACCAAGCGAGCAGACGTAGCATGCGGCCGGTCTAATCCCCGGAGCCGGCCCCGACAACACATTGTTCCCCGAACACGGAGGAGGAGGAGCTGGCGCCGCGAGTAGGCGCGCTGTCGACGGCCGGCTGCAGACGGGATAGAAAAGAATGCGGTGGTGCTTAGCAGCTTCCGCTACACTGGTAAAGCGTTCAAGGCAGAATTCGCAGTGCTCGCTCATTCCACGCATGACGTTATCCCTGGAATTGACTTCTTGCAAGAGTGCCGTGCGACTGTCGACTGCGGGGCAGGCGAGGTTCAGTTGTCCGCCCTCGCCCAGCAGCCTCAGCGTAGCGGAGACGACAACCTCGTTGTAGTTAAAGACACTATTCTACCGGCATGGTCTACTGCCAGCGTGCCCGTTGCTGCTTCGAATGCCGACTCGAGTTTCAGTTCGCCTGATATTGTGATTGAGCCGTTGCCTTTGCCTTGCATGAAGACAAAAATCTTTCTGCCACGCTGCATTGTGTCTCTCACCGAGGGAAAAACTAAATTATGGGTAGTTAACTGCTCATCCGAGTCTGTTCTACTACCAGAGGGAATGCGCCTTGCCATGTTTGAAGGGCAGTGCAGTATCTGCATAGGAGCTCTCAGCAATGCGGCAAATTCGGACTATGCTGATGTATCCGGCACGGAATACGAATTTTATAAGATGGTTAACAAGTCTATTCCCTCGCATAAGCGCAAAGTGTTGGTTACACTGCTGGCCAGGCACGCTAAAGTATTTGATTTTGCACGGAAGTCGCATAGACCTCAGACGCCCAGCACACGCACTCGTCACAAGATCGACACCGGATCTGCGCACCCCCTCAGACAGAAACCTTATCGAGTTTCCGCGTCAGAGCGCAAGGTAACTTCAGATCAAGTCAGCGAGATGCTAACCCCTGGCGTAACTCAAGAATCGTCAAGTCCCTGGGCCGCGCCTGTTATCTTGGTCAAGAAAAAAATGGATCCTGGAGGTTCTGCGTTGACTACCGACGTCTCAACTCTATAACTAAAAAGGACGTGTACCCGCTTCCTCGCATCGATGATGTCATCGACTGCCTGCATTCAGCGTCCTATTTTTCACCGGTGGACTTGCGATCCGGGTATTGGCAGATCCCCATGGATCCGGCTGACAAAGAAAAGACGGCCTTTGTTACACCCGGCGGTCTGTTTGACTTTAATGTAATTGCCATTCGGCTTGTGTAATGCCCCCGCTACATTTGAAAGATATATGGACACCGTTTTACGGGGCCTCAAATGGGAAATTTGCCTGTGTTACCTGGACGATGTGGTGATTTTTGGCCGAACATTTGAAGAACATAATCATCGCCTTGACCTCGTTCTAACCTGTCTCGAGGAAGCTGCGCTTACACTGAACTCAAAAAAATGTCGCTTTGGAGAACGTAAAACCTTGGTTCTGGGGCACCTGGTGGATAAAAATGGCGTGAGACCGCACCCGCAGAAAGTCGCCGCTGTCAGCAACTTCAAGCAGCCGCAGTCCCCCAGGAAGTTGCGTAGCTTCCTGGGCCTGTGTTCTTACTTTTGTCGATTTGTTCCGAATTTCGCTGATAAAGCACAACCACTGACTGACTTGCTGCAAAAGGATGTCCCTTTCCACTGGACACCGGATTGCGAAGCAGCCTTTAAGCAGCTTTGTTTCATACTGACTTCAGGACCGGTACTACACCATTTCGATCCTTCTGCTGAAACGGAAATTCACACAGATGCCAGTGGAATCGGCTTTGGTTCCACTGGCGTTCAGTGCCATGACAATGCTGAACACGTGGTAGCTTACGCGAGTTGTTCGTTGAGCAAGGCAGAACGAAACTTCACAGTCACAGAACAGGAGTGCCTCGCAGTCGTTTTCGCCGTGCACAAGTTTCGCCCATACATCTACGGCCGTCGCTTCTCGGTAATCACCGACCATCATTCTCTATGCTGGTTGGTAGGCCTCCAAGACCCATGTGGACGACTGGCGCGATGGGCTTTGCGCTTACAGGAGTTCGACTTCACAGTACGCTACAAGAACGGTAACCGGCACGCAGACGCCGACTGCCTATCGCGCCTTCCTCTACCGACGACGGAGTGCGACGCTGACAACTTCGACCAGTATATCGGCGCTATTGCCTCTGAGTTCCCTGATCTCGCGACTTTCCGGACAGCCCAACAAAAGGACCGCTCCTTAGATTCTCTGTTCGCCTCCGCAAATGAACACGCAAGCCCAAGCTCTTTTGTGGTTCATGACGGCGTCCTTTACAAGAAGAATTATTCCGGACAAGGCGCCCGTCTGCTTCTAGTTGTTCCACGCACTTTATGGGCTCACGTCTTTCGGTCCTTACACGACGACGCAACCTACGGCCACATGGGCTTCGCCAGAACGCTTCAACGAATCCAGCAAAGGTTTTATTGGCCCAAGATGTGACACGACACGGAAAAATACGTTGCTGAATGCGAACAATGCCAACGACAAAAACGTCCCACGGCTACGCCGCCAGGACTTCTCCATCCTGTTCCACCTCCTAACTCTCCCTTCGAGACTGTTGGTGTCAATCTGCTCGGTCCATTTCCACGATCGAGCAGTAACAATCGATGGGTCGTCGTCTGTGTTGACCACCTTACGCGCTACGCAGAAACTGCTGCAATGCCTGCTGCAACGGCCATGCACGTGTCGCAGTTTATGCTTCGCTGTATAATTCTCCGCCATGGTCCTCCACGCGTTGTCATTAGCGACCACGGACGTCAGTTCGTTGCCGACGTCGTTGAAGAGATCCTGCGTCTGTCTGCCTGCCATTTCCGCCATGCCACACCATAGCAACCGAAGACCAATGGTCTCGTAGAGCGCACGAACCGGACTCTCATGAACATGCTGTCTATTTATGTCGATTCTAAGCACAAAAACTGGGACGAAGTGCTACCTTACATCACGTACGCGTACAATACCGCGAAGCATGAGACTACAAGTTACTCTCCATTTTACCTGCTGTACGCTCGCTCCCCGCGATTTTGTCTCGACACTATGCTACCTTTTACACTAGACGTGGAAACCTCGACAGCCGAGACGCTCTGCCGCGCAGAAGAAGCCCGTCGCATTGAGCGCCTCCGAACCTTGGCATCCCAGCAGCGTTCTAAGAAACGTTACGACGCCTGCCATCGCTCTGTATCTTATAGTAAGGGCGATCTTGTGTGGTTATGGACACCAGTCCGCAAACGCGGTTTGTGCCAGAAGTTCCTGGCTCACTATTCCGGTCCATTCGTCATTCTTGACCGCCTCAGCGACGTCACGTAGGTAATCTCGAGCGTCACAAGCAATGGTCACCGCTCTAGCAAAACACAACTGACACACGTTGCGCGCCTTCAACCGTGCCACCATCAACCATCTTAGTGACTCGCCCAGAGGGCATCGTCTGCGAACCGGGAAGTGAAACGTGCTAGCGAAGATTCGACGAAGAGGAGGAAGAGACTCGACTGGTTCGCGAGCAACGCTGTGGATCCTTCGCTGAGCTACACCTCTGCATTACCCATCTTGTAAATAAACGCGTTCCATCGTCACAATATATATATATATATATTTTTATATATATATATATATATATATATATATATATATATATATATATATATATATATATATATATATATATATATATTTATATATATATATATATATATATATATATATATATATATATATATATATATATATATATATATATATATATATATATATATATATATATATATATATATATATATTGTTATGGCGTTTATTAGCCGGCACACAGCGAGTCTACACAATGGCGACAGTAACGGCCAAAACACGGGGTCTCCGCGCGAGCGGCGTTCTCTTTGGGCAGACCCACTAGAAGGCACATAAGAGTTCGACCCACTTCAGTGTTCGGCGGCTTCTGTACAATTACCCCGGGGTCGAAGAGGGAGCCGCCTGGCGACCTAACAGCTTGTCACTACGAGCGGGTCATAGTAAGCCTTCAGACGCTCCACGTTGACTATGTCGCGCCCGCGGCGGCGCATGTCCGAAGATTGTTCAATTGGCTCGATAAGATAGTTGACCGGAGATGTGCGCTCGATCACACGGTAGGGACCTTCATATTTCGGGAGTAGTTTGGAAGAAAGGCCAGCTACAGAGGTCGGGATTGAGAGCCATACAAGGGAACCAGGAAGGAAGGTGGGCTCAGAAGTGGCGGAGCCATCACGAATACTCTTCTGCCGCTCTTGCTCATGCGTCGTAAAAGTCTTGGCAAGCTCGCGACACTCTTCAGCAAGCCTGGCGGTCTCGGAAATAGGTGTACACTCAGATGAATCCGGCGTGTATGGGAGTATCGTGTCGATGGTGTGTGACGGGTGCCTTCCGTACAGCAAAAAGAAAGGTGAAAAACCAGTCGTGCTCTGAGGGGCGGTGTTGTAGGCGTAAGTGACGAAGGGCAGTATGGTATCCCAATTCGTGTGGTTGGCGGCGACGTACATCGACAGCATGTCGCCGAGGGTGCGGTTAAAGCGTTCGGTCAGACCATTCGTCTGCGGGTGGTAAGCAGTAGTTTTGCGATGGACAGAATGGCACTCAGTGAGAATGGCATCGACGACTTCTGACAAGAAGACACGGCCTCGATCGCTGAGAAGCTCCTGGGGTGGACCGTGGCGCAATATAAATCGATGTAGTAGGAAGGACGCAACATCACGCGCAGTAGCCGCAGGGAGAGCGGCGGTTTCGGCGTATCGCGTTAAATGATCTACGGCGACGATGGCCCAGCGGTTGCCAGTGGACGTCAGAGGAAGTGGTCCGTACAAATCGATACCTATGCGCCCAAACGGACGGTCAGGGCAAGGTAGCGGTTGCAGACCGGCTGGTGACATGTGTGCGGACGGTTTGCGGCGTTGGCAAGCGAGACAGGAGCGAACGAACTGCTGGACGTAGCGGTACATCCCGCGCCAGAAGTAGCGTTGTCTAATGCGATGGTAGGTTTTGAATACCCCAGAGTGCGCGCACTGTGGATCAGAATGGAAGGATTCACATATCTCCGACCGCAGACTGCGGGGTATCACGAGTAGCCACTGCCGGCCATCGGCGTCGTAATTGCGTCGGTGTAGGAGGCCGTCACGAATGGCGAAATGGTGAGCTCGACGACGCAAGGCACGCGTGGATGGCGTTGCGGACGGATCAGAGAGCAAGTCGATCAGTTGGGCGATCCAATTATCCTTTCGCTGTTCGGTAGCGATGATGTCAACATCAATGGCAGAAACAACAACCGAGGATATTGAGCAGAGCACGTTAGCTTCAGGCAGAGGGGAGCGTGAGAGGGCGTCGGCGTCAGCATGCTGGCGTCCGTTGCGGTAGAGGACGCGGATGTCGTAGTCTTGTAAGCGAAGAGCCCAACGGGCGAGGCGGCCTGAGGGATCCTTCAATGATGACAGCCAGCATAGTGCATGATGGTCAGTGACGACATCGAATGGGCGACCATACAAATAAGGTCGAAACTTTGTAAGAGCCCAGACGATTGCTAGGCACTCTTTTTCCGTGACGGTGTAGTTTGTCTCGGCTCTTGTGAGCGTACGGCTTGCATATGCCACAACATAATCAGGGAACCCGGGTTTGCGCTGCGCCAGGACAGCGCCGAGGCCTACACCACTGGCGTCCGTGTGCACTTCTGTTGGGGCCGTAGGGTCATAGTGGCGGAGAATGGGAGGAGACGTCAACAAGTGGCGGAGCTTCAAGAACGCGTTGTCGCACTCTGACGACCACGAATTGAGGGGCCCGTTACTTCCGAGGAGCTTCGTCAGCGGTGATATAATCGTGGCGAAGTTTCGTATAATGCGTCGGAAGTATGAGCACAGGCCCACGAAACTACGCAGTTCTTTGACGGACGCAGGTTTTGGGAATTCGGCCACGGCCCGAAGCTTGGCTGGGTCAGGAAGAATGCCATCCTTGGACACGACGTACCCTAGGATGGTGAGTTGGCGTGCTGCAAAGCGGCACTTCTTCAGATTTAGTTGCAAGCCGGCATTGCTCACACGTGCGAAAACTCCTTTTAGACGTTGGAGATGGGTGGAGAAATCTGGAGCGAAGACAACAACGTCATCGAGGTAACACAAGCACGTGTGCCATTTCAAGTTGCGCAGTACGGTGTCCATCATGCGCTCAAATGTCGCAGGTGCATTACACAAACCAAACGGCATGACGTTGAATTCGTACAAGCCGTCGGGTGTGATGAAGGCAGTCTTCGGTCGAGCGTCATCAGCCAGGGGTACTTGCCAGTACCCCGAGCGCAGATCGAGAGAAGAAAAAAATTGGGCTCCGTGAAGGCTGTCAATTGCGTCGTCGATGCGCGGCAGTGGGTAGACATCTTTGCGAGTGATCTTATTGAGCCGTCTGTAGTCCACACAGAACCGCACAGAACCATCTTTCTTCGCAACAAGAACAACAGGAGACGCCCATGGACTGTCCGAGGGCCGAATGACGTCGCGTCGGAGCATATCGTCAACCTGCTCGTTAATTTGCCGGCGTTCAGCAGGCGACACGCGGTATGGACGTTGCCGTAATGGTGGATGGGCACCAGTGTCAATACGATGCGTAACAGTGGACGCGCGACCGAGAGAACTTCGCCCGACATCGAAAGAAGAACGGTATTCTTGCAACAGGTCTAGAAGCTGGGAACGCTGCACTGACGTAAGGTTGTCATCAATGAATGGGCCAAATACATCAGGAGATGATGGGTCAGAAGTAGAAACAGCACTGATGGTACGTGAATCGGGACAACGCGAGTGTTCGGGAACGTCCAGGACTTGTGCGTCGTCGACTGCTTCCACTCTGCCGAGACATTCCCCTTGAACCAAGGTAACAGTGTACAGGGATGGGTTGGTCACAAAAATAGCGGCGTTGCCTTGGGTGATTTGCACGGTCGCGAAAGGTACTAGCAACCCTTTCCTCCTGGAAGCACGGTAGGATGGCGAAACAAGTGCAATTGTGTCGGAGAGACCGGTGCAGTAGACCGATACGCCCATCGTCGAGCTTGGAGGCACTATAGTATCGTCTTTCACAAGAATCTTGTTCAGTGTCGAGGGACCGTCTTCTGGCGTCAAATGCGAGAAGGGCGAGAGTTCAATTTCGGCGGCGGCACAATGAATGACGGCGTCGTTGCGGGAGAGAAAATCCCATCCCAAGATGACGTCATGAGAGCATGCAGGAATGATGATGAATTGGGCGACATACAGAACGTCCTGAACGACAACGCGAGCTGTGCAGCCTGCTGTAGGATTAATACGATGTGAGCTAGCGGTACGAAGGGACAGTCCAGAAATCGGCGTCGTCACTTTTCGAAGCAAGAGGCAAAGGTTTTCGCTCATAACTGATACCGCAGCTCCAGTGTCAATAAGAGCAGATGCATGAACACCGTCCACAAGCACGTCAATGACATTAGATGGGCGGCTCTGAGGGCTTTCACAATGCGATAGCGTCGCAGTCCTTGCCTCTGGGACTGCGACGACTAGTTTTCCCGCTCATGAGCAGAAGAACTTGGCCGCATGGGGGACAGAGACCGACGTCGTGGAGACGGCGACCTTCGAGCAGACGGACCTGGGCGAGACAGTGGCACAGACGGCAGTTCCTCGTTATACGAACGGCTAAGGTGGCCAGCAACAGGAGAAGTGGGAGCCGGCTGTAGTCGAGAGCAATAACGGGCTACGTGACCGGCGTAACCGCAAGCAAAGCAGATGGGCCGGTTGTCGGGTGTGCGCCATCGGTTTGCCGGGGTGGGTCTCGCCCGGAACGGTGTCTGGAAAGGCTGCATGGTGGGCTTAAAATGAGGCTGAGGAGTTGCGCCAACATATGCAGCCGGCATACCCGCTGCAAAGGACGGAGGTCGTGCGGCAGCTTCGGCGTAAGTCACTGGTGCAGGCGCTTGAACGACTGGAGGCGGCCTTGCGACCACTTGGGCGTAACTTGGGGGTGCAGGGGCCGGAAGTTGTTTTGGGTGGTACGCAGGCATGACCTCCGCTATTTCCTGCTCAATCGCTCGGCGGATGGGTGGAAGAATGGTAGGGGCCGATTGTTGAGCAGCCGGTGGGTGGGCAAAGGGCAGGAGAGAGAACTGCCGCGCGATTTCCTCACGTATGAAGGACTTGAGATCTGCCAGCAGTGCCACCTGATCACAGCTCGCTTCCAAGCCTGCAAGCCCTGCATCTCGTGATGTGGAGCGACGGGTCATCGAACGCTGCCGGCGGAGCTCCTCATAGCTCTGGCACAGCGTGATGACCTCAGCTACTGTGCCTGGGTTTTTGGCAAGCAGCATCGTGAAGGCATCATCGTCAATGCCCTTCATGACGTTCCGGATCTTGTCTGATTCGGACATGCTGTCGTTCGACTTCTTGCACAAGTCCAGGACATCTTCAATGTAACTGGTGAATGACTCACCGGCCTGCTGAGCGCGTTCGCGTAAGCGCTGCTCGGCTTGCAGCTTGCGAACGGCAGGGCGGCCAAAAACGTTGGTGATAGCAGTCTTGAAACCGGACCAGGTTGCAAACTCGGACGCGTGGTTGGTGTACCACAAACTTGCAACGCCCGCAAGGTAGAACACCAAGTTTGTCAACTTGCCGTCCTCGTCCCATTTGTTGGGGACGCTCACGCGCTCGTAAATGGCGAGCCAGTCCTCCACGTCAGTGCCATCGGCGCCCGTGAAGATGAGTGGATCGCGGATCCTGGGGACACCGGGACATGGGGTGGCATGGGAGGAGGCGTTTGCTGAGAGGCGTCGTGGGACATGGTAGATTGCAGCGTACGTGAGCGTAGTTCCAAGGGCATCGAAGGGGATCGTAGCACCTCCACCAATTTGTTATGGCGTTTATTAGCCGGCACACAGCGAGTCTACACAATGGCGACAGTAACGGCCAAAACACGGGGTCTCCGCGCGAGCGGCGTTCTCTTTGGGCAGACCCACTAGAAGGCACATAAGAGTTCGACCCACTTCAGTGTTCGGCGGCTTCTGTACAATATATATATATATATATATATATATATATATATATATATATATATATATATATATATATATATATATATATATATATATATATATAAATTGTAATGAATTAATGAATCTGAGTAACGGACGCTCTGCTGGCAACGAAGAAGACGATGATGATCGGTGGCTGCAGTAGTAGCTCGCGCACGCCGTTCGCCATTAGCCAGACCTGCCTGTTAAAGCTCATTTTGCCAAGCTGCGTCTGAACCTTTCTCGACGTACAACACCTCTATTTTAAGTGGTGGAGGTGCCGGGGTTCCCGTCAACCTGGAACTTCGCAATCGGACGCTACCCTCACCGTTCACCATGACTGCTCCTGGCCCTTCTCAAGCTGCCTCACCAACGACAGTCTACTGTACTGGCGCGCCTCGGCAACGTGACCCACCAATTTTTCGCGGCAACGATGAACAAGACGTCGAGGACTGGCTCGTCGAGTACGAAATCGTAAGCGCTTCCAACAAGTGGAACGCCTGCGACCAGCTCACAAACGTGCGCTTTTACCTAGCTGATGTGGCCAGCCTCTGGTTCAAGAACCACCAAGGCGAAATTACCAACTGGTCCGCCTTCAAGACCACCATCTCCGCGGTCTTCGGCCGTCCCGCCGTGCGCCGGCTTCGCGCGGAACAGCGTCTCCGTAGTCGAGTCCAGCGCAGGGACGAGACCTTTACGAGTTACATTGAAGATGTCTTGTCCCTTTGCAAGGGCGTCGATGAATCTCTAACCGAACGCGACAAAATCAAGCACATCATCAAAGGAGTTGATGCCGACACCTTCCAGATGCTCGTCGCTAGGAATCCACAGACCGTCACCGATGTTGTCCACCTCTGTCAGGAGTACGACGAGTTGCGTAAGCAGCGTGTATCGACGCGCAGGGCCGCAGAAGATACGGCTGAAGTTTCCGCCCTCGTACACGACGTCGCTGCTGATCAGACCGTCTTACTCCCCCAAATCAAACAATTCATTCGTGAGGAAGTTGCGCGTCAGCTTTCTCTTGTGGCCGAAGCATCCGCGCCAGTGACCTCGTTAGACCCACGTCTACGCCAGGTCATTGAGACACAGGTCGCGCAAGCACTGCCTCCATCGCCACCTGTCCCTACGCCGCTGACCTACGTTGCCGTCGTTGCTAGACCCCCAGCCCCACCTGTCTCTGGCGCATACCGGGGCACCGGGTCCTCCTACCCTACGACGCTGCCTACATACACGGCACCCCATCCCGTTTCGCCCCCTGCACCTTCTGTCGTTAACCCATGGCGCACCTTGGATAATCGACCCATCTGTTTCGCATGCGGTTTCGTGGGACATATAGCACGCTACTGTCGCCGTCGCAACTTCCATCCTCCAGACCATGGGAATTCTGCAAATTACCAGGCTGCCCAGAATCCCCGGCGACCATCTTCTCCTATCACCGACTCATTGTCCCCACGACGCCCCGTCGATTCTCGCCGGTCATTACCACCCCGTCGCCGATCTGTCTCCCCGATGCTTCAGCGCACGAGCCCCGCTCGAGAGGAAAACTGACAGCCGCAGTTCCGGAGGCAAGAACTGCGTCGTCGTCGAACTTTCTAAGACCTCCTCTTTGTCCGTCCAACGAAATTGATGTGCTAGTAGAAGGTGTTGCTGTACGTGCACTTGTCGACACAGGCGCCGTCGTTTCTGTAATTAGTGAAAAACTGTGTCGCGATTTGAGAAAAGTTACAACGCCGCTTACGAATCTTGCTCTGCGTACAGCCACCTCCCATTTCATCGCGCCCACAGCTCAGTGCACAGCACGCGTTCTTATTCAAGATGTTTGGTACGCCGTCAACTTTGTTGTTCTCCCACGTTCATCTTATGACGTGATACTAGGATGGGATTTCCTTTCTACCCATCAGGCTCTCGTCGACTGCGCTCGTGCTGAACTCACGTTGACGAATCCGTGCCTTGATATCGACCACCACAGTCCCTCGAAAGTGTTTGCCGCAGCTGACGTCCGCATCGCGCCGTTGTCCGCCGTCCTAGTGCCTGTGTTTGCCCCTGCTGCCACTAACTCGACGCTCCTGTTCCAACCAACTATAGCTAGTGTGCAACACCGAACCATCGTCCTCCCGTTTGCCGTCATCAACTTCAAAAATGCGTGCAACGTTTCTGCTTGCCCGTACATCCTGCTACCCGGTGAGTGTCTGGGAAGCCTCGAGACCTTAAATTGTATTTTCGAAGAACCGATCTATCCAGACAAGCCATTTCTACCGACTTGTGCCATTACACCCGCCACTGACGCTAATGAACCTATGGATGTATTCCGCAAGTCCATCGATTGTAACCTCACGCCTGGGCAGCAGAAACAGCTGATCAAGCTCCTACAGCGTTTTCAAGCCTCGTTTGACCACAATCAGCCTTCCTTAGGTCGAGCGTCATCTGTTGTACACCGTATAGATACCGGTCAAGAGACGCCATTACGGCAGCGTCCATATCGTGTGTCAACTACCGAACGCCGTGCCATCAATGAACAGGTTGACGACATGCTGACACGTGGCATAATCGAACCGTCAAGCAGTCCCTGGGCCTCTCCAGTTGTGTTGGTGAAAAAGAAGGACGGATCCATCAGGTTTTGCGTGGACTACCGGCGTCTCAACCGAATCACGCGCAAGGATGTCTATCCGCTGCCACGCATTGACGATGCCTTGGACTGCCTACAGGGAGCCGAATTTTTCTCTTCTTTAGATCTCCGCTCTGGATACTGGCAGGTACCCATGGCAGAGGCCGATCGTGAAAAAACTGCTTTCATCACACCCGACGGGCTTTACGAATTCACAGTGATGCCCTTCGGCCTCTGCAACGCGCCAGCTACTTTCGAGCGGATGATGGACTCTATCCTTCGAGGCCTCAAATGGAACGTTTGCCTTTGTTATTTAGATGATATTGTCGTCTTTTCAACTGATTTTGCAACCCATTTAACCCGCCTCGAGAAAGTCCTCGCGTGTATTTCTGCCGCGGGGCTGCAGCTGAATCTGAAGAAGTGCAATTTCGCCACTCGAAAGCTTCCGATCCTTGGCCACGTGGTTTCAAAAGACGGCATTCTTCCTGACCCTGCCAAACTTACAGCCGTTTCAGCGTTTCCCAAACCGACCACCATGAAAGAGCTCCGAAGCTTCATAGGCCTTTGCTCTTACTTCCGGCGCTTCGTCCGCAATTTCGCGACGATCATCGCTCCTTTGACCAAGCTTCTCGCCGGCTCCAGAGACCTTTCAGCCTGGTCTGCCACCTGTGACGACTCTTTCAATGAACTGCGCCGCCTCCTCACGTCGCCGCCTATTCTGCGACACTACGACCCATCGGCACCCACAGAGATCCACACCGACGCTAGTGGTGTCGGGCTAGGCGCTATTCTTGCACAGAAGAAAGACGGCTTCCAAGAGTACGTGGTTGCCTACGCAAGCCGAACTCTTAGCAAAGCCGAAAGCAACTATTCTGTCACCGAAAAGGAATGCCTCGCCATTATTTGGGCGATAGAAAAATTTCGACCTTACGTTTACGGGCGCCCTTTTGACGTCATGACTGACCACCACGCTCTCTGCTGGTTGTCGTCATTGAAGGATCCAAGCGGTCGCCTCGCCCGATGGGCATTACGCCTCCAAGAATATAATATTCACGTGGTCTATCGCTCCGGCCAGAAACATTCGGACGCAGACGCCCTATCCCGTTCGCCTCTACCCCCTGACCCGGACTGCTGCGAAAGTATAACCTGTGATGCCACTGCCGTCACCATCGCCGACATGCCATCTGAGCAACGCAAGGACCCTTGGGTTGCTTCGATTCTAGACATCCTGGCTGGGCGGACGGCTTCCCCCCCTTCTCGCACGTTGCGTCGGCAAGTGGAGCACTTCGCTACTCGCGACGACGTGCTGTACCGACGCAACTACGCACCCGGTGGACGTCAGTGGCTACTCGTGATTCCACGTCATCTGCGATCCGAAATTTGTTCCACGTTTCATGACGACCCCCAATGTGGCCACGCAGGTTTCCTGAAGACTTATTCTCGCATACGTCTCCGATATTACTGGCGTGGCATGTACCGTTTTATACGACAATACGTTCGGGCCTGCTCGACGTGCCAGAGACGAAAAACTTTCCCTTGTCACGCCAGCGGTACCTTGCTACCCTTACCATGCCCATCTCGACCATTCGACCGCGTCGGCATCGATATCTATGGTCCCCTTCCCAACACTGCTGACGGTAACCGCTGGATCATAGTTGCCGTCGACCATCTCACGCGGTATGCCGAAACTTCATCCCTTCCCTCGTCTACAGCAAAAGACGTTGCGACTTTCGTTCTTCACAACATCGTATTACGTCATGGAGCACCTCGGGAGTTACTGAGCGATCGTGGTCGCGTATTCTTGTCAGACGTCATCACAGCATTGCTGCGTGAGTGCCACGTCGTTCACCGCACTACAAGCGCCTATCATCCTCAGACCAATGGAATGACAGAGCGCTTCAACCGCACCCTTGGTGACATGCTGTCTATGTATATCTCGTCAGACCACTCCAATTGGGACCGAGTGCTCCCGTTTATCACGTTCGCTTATAATACTGCCATTCAAAGCACTACAGGGTTCTCTCCTTTTTTCCTCCTTTACGGACGCGAACCTTCTTGCACTATGGACACCATTCTTTCGTACAAACCTGACTCCTCAGAGTCCACGACTTTGTCTCAAGCCGCTACATACGCTGAGGAATGCCGCCAACTGGCAAGAGCATTCACAACCCAAGACCAAGGACGCCAAAAGCACCACCATGACGCATCAAATAACACCACTTCCTACGATCCAGGTTCACTCGTCTGGCTGCATGTTTCTCTGCTACACCTGGCCTTTCTACCAAGTTGGTCCCCAAGTATCACGGCCCATATCGTGTGCTACAAAAAACGTCACCGGTGAATTACCTCATCGAGCCACTGGAACCATCTTCTGACCAACGTCGTCGTGGCCAGGAAATTGTCCACGTCTCGAGACTTAAGCCCTGCTACGACCCTCCCGTGTTTACTTGTCCATAGGTCGCCAGGATGGCTCCTTATTTCGCGGGGAGTAATTGTAATGAATTAATGAATCTGAGTAACGGACGCTCTGCTGGCAACGAAGAAGACGATGATGATCGGTGGCTGCAGTAGTAGCTCGCGCACGCCGTTCGCCATTAGCCAGACCTGCCTGTTAAAGCTCATTTTGCCAAGCTGCGTCTGAACCTTTCTCGATGTACAACACCTCTATTTTAATATATATATATATATATATATATATATATATATATATATATATATATATATATATATATATATATATATATATATATATATATATATATATATATATATATTGCAAGGGAGTTTAATAGCGACGCCAGGCAGTAGGCAGGCAGCCGGTAGGAACAGAAATGCTCGAGCCGTCCAGCGTCTACAGCTCGTGCACACACTCGCGCTTCGCACTCCGAGAGAGATGGTCCCACTAGTCAGTGCCTTGCAATTCCCCACTACAATACCCCGGCGACCAAGACGAGCCATCCTGGCGACTCAAGGTGACGAGAGAACAGGAGGGTCGTAGCAGGGCTTGAGGCGACTGACGTGGACCGTCTCACGACCAAGGCGGCGCTTGTCCGTGGATGGCTTGAGCGGTTCAATCACATAGGTCACAGAAGAAGGGTGCTGTATGACGCGGTAAGGGCCCGTATACTTCGGTGCAAACTTGGGAGTCAGTCCAGGAGAGTGGAAAGGCAGTCGGAGCCACACGAGAGAACCGACGGGGAATGTGTCCTGAACAAGATCACGGTCGTGGCGATCTTTTTGGAGGGCTTGATTATCGGCTGTGAAGGACCGTGCAAGCTGACGACACTCTTCGGCATGTTCTGCCATTTCAGAAACTGGGCTGAACTCGGAGGCATCAGGATTGTATGGCAGAATTGTGTCGAGTGTGCTGCATGGGTCACGACCATATAAAAGAAAAAATGAAGAAAAGCCCGTTGTTGATTGAATCGCCGTATTGTAGGCATACGTCACGAAAGGAAGGACAACGTCCCAATTGGAGTGGTCCGAATCAATATACATAGCGAGCATGTCTCCGAGAGTTCTATTGAAACGTTCCGTTAGGCCGTTCGTCTGAGGGTGGTAGGCTGTTGATGTGCGGTGTACCGTGCGGCATGAATGTAAGAGCTGCTGCAGAACTTCGGACAAGAATACACGGCCCCTGTCACTCAGGAGCTCCCGTGGTGCACCATGACGAAGAACAAACCGATGCAAGATGAAGGTTGCAACGTCACGAGCACCAGCCGAAGGTAGCGCTGCCGTTTCGGCGTACCTTGTCAGATGGTCGGCAGCCACAATCACCCATCGATTACCACCAACAGAGCATGGTAGCGGGCCGTATAGGTCAATCCGAACACGGTCAAATGGGCGTGCAGGACATGGTAAAGGCTGCAGTTGACCGGGTGAATGAGGGAATGTCTTGCGCTGCTGACACAGGGAACATGAGCGAATGTGTTTGCGTACAAACGTGTACATACCCCGCCAGTAGTAACGTTGGCGGATCCGTTCATACGTCTTTAGCGCACCGGCGTGTGCGTGTTGAGGCTGAGCATGAAAATATTCGCAGATATCAGAGCGCATGTGGCTGGGTATGACTAGCAGCCATTTACGACCCACCACTTGATAGTTGCGACGGTATAACAGGCCATCTCGTATGGCGAAATGCGTTGCTTGGCGGCGAAGAGCACGAGGGTCACCGGAAGTTGATGTGTCAGAAAGCATATTCAAGAGCGAGACAATCCAAGGGTCTTTCCGCTGTTCGGATGGCATGTCTGTGACGCTGACAGAGCAGAGGGGAAGGTCAAGGGCTGATATTTCCGATTCATCAGATTTCACGGGGGATCGTGAAAGCGCATCTGCGTCAGAGTGCTTTCGCCCCGATCGGTAGACGACGCGTATGTCGAATTCCTGGAGGCGTAGTGCCCAACGTGCGAGGCGACCAGAAGGATCTTTCAGTGAAGCCAACCAACAGAGTGCGTGATGGTCTGTTACCACTTCAAAAGTTTGGCCGTACAAATAGGGGCGAAATTGTTTAACACCCAAACAATCACCAGGCACTCTTTTTCAGTAACAGAATAGTTGGCTTCTGCCTTATAGAGGGTGCGGCTGGCATAGGCGACCACATACTCCGTAAAACCTGGTTTGCGTTGTGCGAGTACTGCACCAAGGCCAACGCCACTTGCATCCGTGTGTACTTCGGTCGGCGCAGTATGGTCGTAATGACGCAGTACGGGTGGTGAGGTAAGGAGTTGGCGCAGTGTTGTGAAGGATCCGTCACAGGCTTCTGTCCAATTCAAAAGATCTGCAGGGCCAGCAAGGAGTTTGGTGAGTGAAGCGATGATGGAGGCAAAGTGCCGGACAAAACGACGAAAATAGTAGCACAGGCCCACAAAGCTCCGTAGTTCTTTAACAGTAGTCGGCTTAGAAAATTCGGCAACAGCACGAAGCTTGTCAGGGTCGGGAAGAATGCCGGTTTTCGAGACGACATGACCAAGTATGGTGAGTTGTTTAGCCCCGAAGTGACACTTCTTCAGGTTAAGCTGAAGCCTGGCGTTTGTAAGGCACTGTAGAATCTTACGCAGACGAGTGAGATGCGAAGTGAAATCGGGTGAAAAAACCACAACGTCATCAAGATAGCACAAGCAGATGTTCCATTTGAGACCGCGTAAAATGCTGTCCATCATTCGCTCGAATGTGGCGGGCGCATTGCAGAGTCCGAATGGCAGACCATCTGGTGTGACAAACGCCGTTTTTGGACGATCAGACTCAGCCATTGGGACCTGCCAATAGCCTGAGCGAAGGTCAAGCGAGGAAAAGAATTCTGCACCTTGGAGACAATCGAGAGCGTCGTCTATGCGGGGAAGAGGGTAAACATCTTTCCTTGTAATGTTGTTTAGGCGCCTGTAGTCTACGCAGAACCGTATCGAACCATCCTTTTTTCTGACGAGTACAACTGGTGAAGACCAAGGACTACAAGAAGGCTTGATGACTCCACACTGTAGCATGTCGTCTACTTGTTCTGCAATTACGCGACGCTCTGCCGGAGACACACGATAGGAACGCTGGCACAAAGGAGTACTCTTTCCTGTGTCAATAGTGCGCACAATTGCGTTCGTTCTTCCTAGAACCGCTTGGAGAAAGTCGAACGAACGCCTGAATTCGTGTAACAGGGTAAGAAGCTGCTCTCGTTGAGCCGGGGCTAGATGGCAGTCAATAGAACGATGAAATTTTGTTTTTGTTTTTCTCGTTACTAAATCTAAGCTCGCACGTGCAATTATCACCAGGTGACCTAACTGGCCTCGACCGGCAAAAAAAAAAGGTCCATCAAGTAAGGTTCGAATTCTTTATTGCGAGTGTCCAAGCCGATACAACCAATGTACATGGTCGGGTCCGAACAAAACAAGTCACACATACATATCAAAAGCGTTCAACCTATGTTCAAAGACCATTTAAAGCTAACAAGCATATCCATATAACTGAACACCGAGATCACTGAATGAACGCCACTTTCTTTGTGTTGCGGCGTTTGAGTTTAATAGCGTGGCTTCGGGACAAGGGTACGATTCCGCCGTCAGATGCGGCCCTTGCCAAGTAATTTTGATCTTAAGTGAAGTGAATGCATGATGTGGAATCGGGAAGGAAACTTGCACATTGCCGATAGATAGCTCGCTTAGTGAGAGCAATGTGGTTTTAATATGTTTGTTAAATAAGCAATCACGGATGCGTGCAGTTCTGAATCTTTCTCTCTCTGCAGTGTAACACTGCAGAGAGAGAAATATTCAGAGACAAAGCCGCGAGAGCATGATGAAAGGCCCATTATACTCCAATGTAGCGTTGACGCGCGCACACATTGGGCACAGCGACGCTACGTTAGCAAAACGCGAGCACTCTATAGTCTGATGCCAGGTGCGACCAGCGTCCGTCGGCGCAGCCCGTCGGCAACCGGTGCGAAATAGGACATGCTGCATTTCGTGCCTGTGCGCTACCCAGACAACACTGCATCTCCCTCTTTTCGCGACGGAGGGACGTCGGATGCGCTAAAACGCACATGCGTCAAAGCTACGCAGGTGGCGCACACCTGCGAGTATATCAATTCGCATGATTAACAAGTCCGCACAAGAGATCTATTGAACTTTTAAGCATCAAATTGCCAAAAAAAAAGGATCTATGATAATACCCGGGGTAGTTCTCTACTGTTTGAGGCCAGGACGGCAGTATTGCGAACCAAGACATATCGGGCCAAATACGAAAGGGTAGACATGGTATGCAGTGCATGTGGAGAGGAGTAGGAAACTGCCGAACACTTGATAATGTTCTGTGAAGGGCTTCACCCTATAGTTTAGGATGATGGCGCAGAGTTTTTGAAAGCACTGGGGTTTAGGGACTGAGAGGGCAAAATAGACTTTAAGTGGGTAGAAAAAACTAGAAGAAGGTTATCTGATTGGTGGCTAAAGTCAAGGCACGAGTGAAAATTAAACCCTTCACTGCGAAGTACCAGTCTTCAACTTCACTATCTAAAGGAAAAAAAAAGATAAAACTAATGGTTAGTTGACTAAGTATTACGGCTAGGTGGTGTTAGCCACCGCCCGATCTAAAGGGTACAGCCACATCCATTCATTCATGGCAGTACTGGCGCCTGGCGTGGCAACGCCGGCGTGAAGCGACAAATTCAACGCCGGTGAGCACGCACCGCGTCACATCGAAGTGTATTGGTACCCTGAGTGTGACATGTAGTCATGTTCTCACATGACACGCATCTAATGATTGTCATGTTTGCACCAGTCACATATCTTCATCATCCATCGATGTCACGTAATACCAAATTCGGCATATGTGAAGCTAGCGAAACGGCCGCGAGCGCATCATGAGCGTAGCTTGTAGTCACGTTGTTACATGACACGCATCTTATGTTTATCATGTTTGCACCACTATCATACCTTCGTCATCTATTGTTGCGTTTGGCGGGCCACCTTTCTGCAGCGGCCTCCAACACGTAAGAAAGACAGCCGCCTCATTTTATGGAGATAAGGAGCAGCGCCAAGACGCCCTACTGTTTCCATGTATTGTGCGCTGCGTGGCTGAAATTACTCAGCGGAGCACCGCTGTCCTGCGGGTCCGCGCAGAAATGCGACACGTGGTGTCTTCGTGCCCCGGTAAAAGCCACAATGCTGAGCTTCCACCGATTACGGACGTCGGACCATCACTCTGTGCGTGTCTGGCTGATGAGCCGCCGACGCTCAAATCAGCACCAGATGTCCAGGCATGGCCCCTCAAAGGCGCTGTTATGCCAGCGAGTCCTCGTCAAACGTCCGTGCCTCCGAAAAAGGCAATCTGGGTCAAGGCCAGCCCGCAGTCCGCCTGGCGCGATCAACTCGACGGCGTGAACACGCGCGGCGCCTCTCTGGCCCACGTGCATTAAGTCAGCTGCGCACGTGACAGCGAGCCGGCGTCCTCGTGTCTGGTGGTCTGACACATGGCGCGGCGACCCCATTGGAGGAATCTGCCCTGACGACCAGCGGCGCTTCTGATTGGACATTTTGGTTGGACCCGGTGTAAATAAAAGAAGCCCTGCGGCGCGTCGCGATCGGCGGTCCTACGAGAGAGGAGTCCCCATGTCGGAGAGCCGACATGTGTGTGAGTCGGCGGTCTCAGGCGAAAAGTTGACCTATGTATTAGAGAGGAGAGCTCGGCTCTTCGAGTCTCTGTCGGCCCCAGTGCCGAAATTGTAACGCCTCTGTATATATGCTGTACATAAACCTTGTTTAACTCACCGTCGTCTCGTCCGCTCGTCTTATCAGCTCTGCGCAGAAGCAGTCGCGAGCTGATAAACATACGCTACCAAACGGCTGGTGACCTTCCCGGCGGAGTTGAAAGCAGTGGCGCCTTCGGGGCCGTGTTGGCGTCGCCGTCTTTCGCAACAGTGGTGGCTTCGGCGGGATCGGTCCGTCGTTCGCAACAGTGGAGGTCAGCGGTGGGATTTCGGAGGTGGCTTCGCAACAGTGGTGGCAGCGGTGGGATCGGTCCGTCTTTCGCAACAGTGGTTGGCAGCTGCGGGATCGACCGGCGTCAGCGACATCGATGCGGTGAGTGCCTGATGTTTTCCCCTCAGTTCACCAGACTACTCTAGCTCAGGTTGTAGTAGTTTAGAGAAGGGCTGTGTGAAGCATTGAAGGGAGCTTTGATCGTTTCAAGCCAAGTCGAAGCGCTTTGAAACCAAAGTTAATGCGGAGGGGGTAAACACGGGAGTGTGCAAAATTGCTTGCGCGTCTTGCTAGTAGGCTTATAGTGGGTACGGCAAGTAGATTCTTAACAGGGGCAAACAGCAAGAGACTAGTGTGAACGATGGAGAACCTTAAAGTGAA
Organism: Rhipicephalus microplus; assembly: GCF_043290135.1. NCBI lineage: Eukaryota > Metazoa > Arthropoda > Arachnida > Ixodida > Ixodidae > Rhipicephalus > Rhipicephalus microplus. Next base: position 51,574,810 of record NC_134708.1, read on the forward strand.
GGAACTCATCGAAATTTGTGAGGAACTCGGCATTACTTTGGGCCGTGCGAAACGAAAGCAAGCGATCCTTGAGATCATGAAGCATGAGGGAGTGTCGGCTGAGGAAGTCGATGAGGCCTGGGTGGAGATCAAAGCACGCCGCAAGGAGGCTGAAAGGCGAGAAGCTCGCGAACGTGAAGAGGCTGAAAGGCGAGAAGCTCGCGAACGTGAAGAAGCTGAAAGGCGAGAACGTCGCGAGCGCGAGGAGGCCGAGAGACAGGAGCGTCTCGAGTTGAAACGACTAGAATTGGCAATCCTACAGTGTTCGCAGGCGCCTAGCGTAGCTTCTCCGACGATTCAGGTCAGCGGTTTTAGAATTCGGGACCAACTGCCACCGTTCGTAGTAGGCGAGGACATGGCGAAGTATCTCGTCAAGTTTGAACACGTCTGTGAGCGAAACGCTTTGGAGCGGTCTCTTTGGGCGCAGAACCTGTTAGCTCTTCTTCCCGGCGAAGTGTCCGACGCGATAACTTGCTTGTCTAGGGAAGCGTTTGAGAGCTATGACGAGGTCAAGGAAGTGCTCTTGAGACGTTATAAGTTATCACCCGAGGCTTTCAGGCAAAGGTTCCGGTATGCTGAAAAGGGGAATGAGTCACACGTTGACTTCGCGTTTCGTCTTAAAGCCGATTTAATTGAATGGCTCAAGGGCGAAGGTGTTTATGACGATCGCGATAAAGTTGTGGAATGCGTTGCATTGGAGCAATTCTACCGCTGCATCGAGGATAATGTCAGACTTTGGCTGCAGGGCAGACTTGGGGAAGTACAGCTAAACAAGGCAGCAGAGTTAGCTGAGGAGTATTATACTCGCCGAAAGTTGCACAGCAGAGCAGTGCGCGTTGAAAAGGATGAGAGAAAAGAGGGCTTTTCAAAGAAACCTGATCAATGGAAACCCGCTCCGCGCCGTAATTTCAAGAAGGACCCGTCTCTTACGAAGGACAGTGTGGGGGAAGGGCAAACAGAAGCGGAGAAATCGAGTGAGGTTTCTACCACACAGGCATTTGAATCGGAAAACAAACGGAAGCTGCTAATCTGCTACAACTGCAAAAAGGAAGGACACATCGCGAGAAACTGCCAGGAAAAGTTTGCCTTCGCAACGATCCGAGAATCAGAAAAAAACATTCGGTTGTTGGAGCCGTATCTCCAAGAAATTAGGGTCAATGAGAAAACGTGCCGAGCACTTAGAGACTCAGCGGCAACCATGGACGTTGTCCATCCTTCATTGGTGTCTCCGGATGACTTCACAGGAGAATTCGCGTGGATCAGGCAAGTCGCCGAGGAGCAGAGTGTGCGCTTACCAATCGCCACGGTTGTCATTGAAGGCCCGTTCGGTAAGCTTCGCACCGAAGCGGCTGTGTCTGCCGCGCTAAATGATCGTTTTCCTTATCTTTTCTCCAACAACTCAGAGCAGCTTCTCAAAGAGCAGGGCAAATCGTTCTTCCCCAACTTAGCGTGCATGGCTCTCACACGATCGCAAGCGCGGAAGCTATCGCGGCAGCTTGATCTGGTTCCATGCGGTGAACTCTCAAGTGACCTTGTCGGCGGGTCGACGGAACCCCAGAAATGAAAGTTTCCGCATGAGTCATGTGAGCAGTCACGCGAGCGGCCCGTCGCGGAACCGACCGGCGCGGTTTCCGTAGAAAGGGGAGACGACATGGCGCCATTGAGTCGGAGCGAGAGGGTTGCAACGCTCTTGCCTGTAGCGGAAAGTTGGAGCGAGCTGCCGAGAGTTGATCGAGAGACGCTCATTCGAGAGCAGCGTGAGGATCTCTCGATTGAAGCGCTAGTGGAAAGCCAAATTGAAGCGCTAGTGGAAAGCCAAATTGAAGCGCTAGTGGAAAGCCAAATTGAAGCGCTAGTGGAAAGCCAGAAAAACGCGGCAAAAGTGCTGTCGAAGGAGCACTACGGGGAATCGGTGAAGAAGCGTGCTTTTGAAGTAGGGAGTCAGGTAATGCTGCTGCAGCCGTTCAAAAAGAACAAGCTTGAGGTTGATTGGGAAGGGCCCGCCACAGTATTATCGAAGCCTTGCGATTCAAATTATGAAGTGAAATTAGGAAGGCGGCCGGACAAAATTTACAGCTTGATGAAACCATACGTTCAACATCAAGCGTTCGTAAATCTGTTGTTGAATGCTTCAGAGGAAGAGGAAGCAGAAAGTTTGAGTTCTAGTGAGGTAATCAAAGGGGGATCGAAAGTAATCCGGGAGCAGATAAACCTAGAGCCTAGCTTAAGTGAAGGAGGACCTGAGAAAGAGGACCTGAGAAAGATTGGTTCCGAGTTTGAAGACGTGTTTTCGGACTGCCCCGGAAACATGAGGGTGATCGAACACGATATCGAGCTAAGCGGTGAGGAGTCAATCCGTAGCAAGCCGTATCGTTGTTCCCCTGTGCAACGTCGAAAGTGTGAGCCGCTCTTGGTGCCGCATACGTATCGTCGCCTAAAAGTGGCCGGTTACTGAAGTGGAGCATGTTGCTCCACAGCGCAACTTTGACGTTCGCTAAAGAAAAAAAGAAAAGGTAAACGCTAATGCAGGTGCATTGAGCAGTGCGTTCCAGCTAGTAACTTTTCCACCTTTCGGTTTCTCGCTGGCGATTCGGGGCAAAATTTTGACCTCATCACGACCTGGGCGGAGCGCTCTCGTTCAGAGTGATCTCAAGGGGCCAACTTTGTGGTATTCTAATTCGTTACGTTGTTGTACGTGAAAAAAAATTGAGTTGTCATTTTAAGAGTCTTGTGTCCCACATGTGCCTCTTGATGTAGAGGGAACAAAATTCCGATAGACACGTAGATAATTATATATGTTGTACTATACTTTGTCTGGTGTTCTGTCGGGTGACCGAAGGCACTTGCGTGTGTCGTGTGTTGTCTGTTGTCGATCCGTTCTTGGCAAGATGCAGAACCATCGACAAGTGCTGAAACCGAAGATGGTCAGAAGAGACGAGTGAAGCTGGTCGACAAGTTGTGGTGACAAGCCAGTGGAGCTGGCATCCGTCGTCAAAAATGGGATGTGTTCCCGGAACAGTCTGGAGCTGTATTCTCCCCATGGCCCTGGAGGCGAACCTGGAGGGACCTGGCGAACGAGCGCACCTGACATCCGAGCCCCGTGGAAGCAGCTCGTCTTTCCGGTGCATTGTCTGGCGGCGGGGGTGCTGTTATGCCAGCGAGTCCTCGTCAAACGTCCGTGCCTCTGAAAAAGGCAATCTGGGTCAAGGCCAGCCCGCAGTCCGCCTGGCGCGATCAACTCGACGGCGTGAACACGCGCGGCGCCTCTCTGGCCCACGTGCATTGAGTCAGCTGCGCACGTGACAGCGAGCCGGCGTCCTCGTGTCTGGTGGTCTGACACATGGCGCGGCGACCCCATTGGAGGAATCTGCCCTGATGACCAGCGGCGCTTCTGATTGGACATTTTGGTTGGACCCGGTGTTAATAAAAGAAGCCCTGCGGCGCGTCGCGATCGGCGGTCCTACGAGAGAGGAGTCCCCATGTCGGAGAGCCGACATGTGTGTGAGTCGGCGGTCTCAGGCGAAAAGTTGACCTATGTATTAGAGAGGAGAGCTCGGCTCTTCGAGTCTCTGTCGGCCCCAGTGCCGAAATTGTAACGCCTCTGTATATATGCTGTACATAAGCCTTGTTTAACTCACCGTCGTCTCGTCCGCTCGTCTTATCAGCTCTGCGCAGAAGCAGTCGCGAGCTGATAAACATACGCTACCAAACGGCTGGTGACCTTCCCGGCGGAGTTGAAAGCAGTGGCGCCTTCGGGGCCGTGTTGGCGTCGCCGTCTTTCGCAACAGTGGTGGCTTCGGCGGGATCGGTCCGTCTTTCGCAACAGCGCCTAGACCGCGACTGCCGTTCGACAAAGCATGGGTAGTCAGCCCGAACGGCGAAATGGTAGACTCGTTTCACCCCGCTCAAGCAAGATTCGCCGGAGGAGGCAGCATCGTCGGGACCATACACGTGTTTGTGTATTTGTGTATGTGTATGTTGGGGGCTGTGCCAGCATAATGCCACTCGTGTGTGCAGCGGGACATGTTATCGGAGTTTCGCATGAACCTATTCTCCGATCTAGGGATCTGGGGAGATGAGACTGTATTCAATCAGCTCTCGCGGGCTGCTAAGTGTGGTTCATGGAGCTTGTTCAATAGACAGCCTTTTTTTTCAATGTAGAGCCTTCAATGTAGAGCTTCAGGCCAGAGAGCCCGTGCCATGTAAATAATGTAAATAAACCCTCCCTACGAAGATCAACCTCCTCTTGCCTCCTGCCTCGACATCTTGATCCCGGATCTCGGGTGCCTCAAACCCCGGTCGCAACACCATTCACGTTCTGTAATACCAAATTTGGTAGAAGTGAAGCTATCGAAACGGCCGCCAGAGCATCATTTGCGTGCCTTGTAGTCATGTTGTTACATGACACGCATCTAAAGATTATCATGTTTGCACCAGTCACATACCTTCGTCATCTATTCACGTACCGTAATACCAAATTTGGTATATGTGACGCTAGCGAAACGGCCGCGAGTGCGTCATGAGCGTGGCACATAATTATGTTGTTACATGACACACATTTCATGATTTTCACCTTATGATTAGTCAAATATGTTGGTCATACAGTCTTGTTGTGCCGTACCAAGTTTGGTATTGATAACTTTATTGAAACAGCCAGGAGAACCAAAAGTCATAGGCGGCTAGATAGATAGATAGATAGATAGATAGATAGATAGATAGATAGATAGATAGATAGATAGATAGATAGATAGATAGATAGATAGATAGATAGATAGATAGATAGATAGATAGATACCCTCAAAGTCGCTTAAGTTCACTGAGAAAAATCAAAATAAAACAAAATACCAGCGGAAGCGACCAGCGCGAACCAGCACCGAGCCACCCCACTAGCAGAAAAAAAAATGCACCTGTTTAATGGTGATGATAGTACTACCAGCGCTATCTCGTCTCGTGGTATTGCAGTTCAGTAGGCCGCCGGTTCCTATATGCATGTTATTTTGATACAGCAGCCCAAAAATACAGTTTGCGTTCTTTAAACTGGTACATGTTTTGTGCTCAGATTTTTCTGCAACGACTGAGGGTGAGCACGCATCTCTTTTCCGTTTGACGACTCCTATTATTTGGGGCTCGGCGGACTTCGCCAACAGCGCCTCACGCCCGCGGCAAACGCCTACCTTTTCTAAAGCTAGACCAAACGCCCCCCCCCCCCCCCTTTCCTAAAGCTAGGCCAAAGAGCAGTGCAGTGTCCTAGCGCGTGGCCAGGCTACACCGCCCCGTACCCCTCGAAGCCAACGCGAGCGCCTTCGCTCTAGCAAACGGGCCGTTTGTCCCGGTGTCCCCTTGAATCACCTTTGCCCGCGGAGACGTGCTCGCGGCACCCTGTGTAGTACTTCTCACCCAGGGCATGGATAAGTCCATTTGCTCTTCCGCCGCTCCTGTTCTAACGGGCTCTGTACTGCGTTTTTGTGTTGCCGCAGACAATAAAGTCTTGGGACCTTGAGCAGTACGTTGTTCTCGCCACGGCGATGGTTAACGCGTGCTCCGCGGCTCGCTAAGACCGGACCCACGCTAGTGGCCGTACTCCGCGGGATACGTGTACACTACAACGTTAAAATACTGTCAATGTCTCATGACAAGGAACGCGCCGATGATCCTTGGACGCTGTTTGCACTCGATATACAATAACTTATGCGCAACAAACGTGATTCATACTTCACTAAAAAAAACTGTGTAACAAGCAATCGTTGACGCCACATCTCGAGTTTGGAATCTGGCGTCGCTGCTCCTTTATGCTGAACCACCTGTGTGAGCATCCGAGTTTCTGCTCCATAGGTAAGTACAGGCAAAATTCAGCTGTTGTATATCTTGAGGGATGATGGCTATCTACTAGTCATAGTTTTAGAGTGCTTGCCGAATGTGCTCCACCCCATTCTTATTCTTCTAGTTACTTCAATCTCGTGCTTCAGCTCCGCGGTTATGACCTGTCCTAAGTAGACGTAGTCTTTTACGTCTTCTTAGAGTGAGCATATATAAAACGGAAATTCACCCTATATCACTCATGGTGTCACATTGAAGCTTTGAAAATTTCGCAAGCGATTAATGACCTCTCCACCAGCCTTTCTGATATAAAGAGTTGCACCCGTAGCCACCACGCATTGAACTGGCAACTTTCTTGATAACAAGAAAACATGAGATTCCTCTTGTTACCTAACCTAAGGCACTTTGAGTGTTTTCATCTGACCGACCAACCGACTGACCGACCGACCAACCGACCGGTGTGCTCTTGTGATCGCTGGCACAACTTGGGGTAGGTATGGGAGGCCAAGGGTGTTTGACAAATAAGACTGCCTCTCAATGGCATGAATAGAACGAAAATTCTGTCACGTACGTCGTCGGACCATTTCTTCCAGGCGCGTGCGTTGCATACTCGTATTCCACGGCATGCGGGTATGCACCATAAGTGGTTCATCTATCCAGGCACGGCCAGACACATTTGTGATACAAACACGAGAACATGAAGAAAAACCTACATGAGCAGCGTTGACTTGATGAATGCAAGTAATAATAATCAGAATAACAGGAGAAATCAAACTCAAGCCTTCTGCGTGACAGTGAAGGTTTCTACCGCAGTGAGCCAGAATTTGCAACTTCCTTTGAACAAGACCTTGGGCAAGCGTAACGTCAGTGCATAAACTGTGGTTGCTGTGCTGATGATCTAATCTTAAAACAAAGCAATAAACATTACCTATGTACGCCTACGATGTAGTATAGTTATGTCAGGTTATTGTATATAGTGATTACAGTGTTGGCTACGCTTTTACAGTGGTCTAATAAAATTAGGCTTGTATTTTTATAATTCAGCAAGCTATCTTCAAGCGCTGACCGATCCCAAAGGAATACGCCTATACTTATACGAAGATATTCCCATCATCGCACCTTACAGTGCACTTTGTTTTGATAACATCAACGTCTGTGCTCTAACGTGAGTGTTTACGTCCCTTAAGATCATCAGTTACCCTTTTAACAACAGTGTACTCGATGTTCCTAGTAATCCCATGATGTGAACACAACTACTGCACATACACAACGCATCAACCCACTTCGTAACACTTGGTCAAGAGCCTAAAAACTTGGAAAAGACAATTAGTCGCCGACTGCTTCACATGAAACCAAGTCCCACAAGGTATGGGATCTGCTGATTTGTTTGAAGCGACAATTCGACGAGTCAAGTTAACGCTTAGCGAATCAGAAAACATTCAGCACGATGGTCAGGCGACTAAGATAGTTTTCAAAAGTTGTAGAAAAACAATCGCATCGTCCATACAGCAAAAACAGATTGACCACTTCCTTCCTAGAAAAATGGAGTCTATCATGTACTCGAATTTGCCGGAGCAATACAGACGCAAAATGCATTTCTTTAAACTGGCAAAGTTCATCAGGAGTCACGAAGGTAGTCTTCTCTTTGTCTACGTCATTCATAGTAATTTCCCAGTACCCTCAGTGCAGGTCTATTCAAGAGAGATATCTGGCACCGGGCGAGAAATTGAGGGCGTCGTCAATGTGAGTATGGTACGTACCTTTCATGGTTGAGATGGTGGTAGCAATGCAGAATCACCGGATTTTTAAAAATTTTTTTGCAAGAAGAACGGGAGAGGACCAGGGACTGGAAGAGGGCTCGATTATTTCCTTACAAAACATGTTATGCACCCCCTGTTGCTTATTATCACGCTTCAGGTGTACTCCTTTCGCATTGGTATGGCAGACACTCCTACATGCGACTACTGCGGAGCTGAAGAGACCATCGAACACGTCCTGTGCAGCTGCGCTTGCTACGACACACAGCGATGCCAGCTCCGGATGGTTTTGAATCGACTTGACCCCGGACCATTTTGTGTGCATAAGATACTAGGACCATGGGCATCTGCCTCAGTTGCGCAGAAAGCAACTAAAGCACTGCTACTTTCCCTTAAGTCAACAAACCTGAGCGACCGCCTGTAGACTGTGTGTGCTCCCCGAGTGTGCTCGTGATTGTGTGTACCTTCTCATCTTTCTGCAACCTCTTTTCTTCCCTTTATCCCTTCCCCAGTGCAGGGTAGCAAACCTGATGTGCGTCTGGTTAACCTCCCTGCCTTTCCTTGCATCTTTATCTCTCTCTCTCTCCAGAAATGAAACACAGTATAGAGCCGCCTGTGAATCGGTCAATTATTTCCTGTGTCAATGCAATGGGTTACCATGGATATCTGGCCCTAATTACGGTCGTAAAAGTTGAAGATATCCTGGTAGGCAACGAGGACGTGGCGTAGAGCAGATACTTGGTCTGCGGTCACCTCGTCGGAAATATTTCGCGTGAAGTGGTCACACAAGAAACGTGACAATAATGCCTGCAATTAAAAAAATGGCAGACCCCACGTACAGTGGAATCAATGATATGCAAAGCACGAAAGAGCAAGGTTGCTATGTAACTATAAAATCAGCGCAATGTTACGAGGTGGAGGTAAATGATGTCGTATACATGACTTAGGTGTCGTCATTATCATGCTTGGATTTGTCGTTTACGTTCGTCAACCTATCCACGTCACGTGATACCAAATTTAGTATACGTGGAGCTAGCGTAACGGCCGCGAGCACGCTATGAGCGTGGTATGTTGTCATTTTCTTAAATGACACGCTTTTCAGCATTATCACGTTTGCACCAGTCATATACTTTCGTCCTCCATTGACGCCACGTAACACCAAATTTGGCATATGAGGAGTTACCAAAATGGCCGCAAGTGCATCATGAAGGGCTCAGTATACTCCAATGTAGCGTTGACGCGCGCGCACGCTGGGCACAGCGAAGCTACGTTAGCAAAACGCGAGGATTCTATAGTGTGACGCCACTGGGTGCTCAACGAAAGCCATCCTTGGCCTGGACCTGAAGAAGGCCTTCGATGACGTTCGTCACGACGACATATTGCGACAAATAGACAGATTGAACCTCGGAATGCGAGTGTACAACTACGTCCGAGACTTCCTCACGGGAAGAACCGCACGCATGCGAGTGGGACAGCTAGAATCAAATCAAATCAACATTGGAAGCTCGGGTACACCGCAGGGCTCGGTGATCTCGCCGATGCTCTTCAACATCGTCCTGCTGGGGTTACCCGAGCGATTACATCAAATTGATGGACTGCACCACACGCTATACGCGGATGATATTACGATCTGGACGACAACTGACAATGACGGAGAGATCGAGGATCGCTTACAGGCGGCCATAGAATGCGTGGAACATTACCTCGTAGGCACGGGACTCACCTGCTCGGCCGAAAAATCCGAATTACTGCTATATAGACCGGTGAAAAGGGGACGCCCGCTCAAAAACTACGTACCTTCAGAAATTCAAGAAATCAAACTAACATCATCAAACGGCTCACCGATCCTAATGGTAAAAAAAATCCGAGTACTGGGGATGATGATTGAGCAGAACGGCGGCAATGGTGAAGCACTGCGCAAGATAATGGCAAAGGCCACCAGCACGATGCAACTCATCCGACGCATCACGAACAAACATGCGGGCATGCGCAAAGGCAGCGTTATACGACTCATACAAGCCCTTGTTATTTCACAACTAATGTACACGGCACCATTTCACAAATAGACAGTTGCGGAAAAAGGCAAGCTTAACGCTCTGATACGCAAGACGTACAAGTTCGTGTTGGGACTGGCACGCGGAGTTAGCACCAGCAAACTCCTAGAGCTAGGGTTGCATAACACCCTCGAGGAACTCGTGGAGGCACAACAAGTTTCCCAGCTCGAGCGCCTATCCAAGGCCCGTCCAGGCCGACGCTTACTCGAAAAACTTGACATCACGTACCATACGCAGCACGGCATCAAAGTCGAAATTCCAAGATCGGTACGCGAGCAAGTATACGTACCCCCATTGCCTCGCAACATGCGCCCCCAACACCATACGGGATGGCGTAAAGCCAAGGCACAACGCATTACTCAAAACTACTCCAACGACACTGAAGTGGTTTTCACTGATGCTGCGCGTTATACCAATAAAGAGAGTTTCATGGCGGTAGTTACCGGCCATCGTGGCAAGTACATCACAAGCCTCACTGTGAACACGGCACACACTGAAGCGGCAGAAGAAGCGGCTATAGCACTGGCCCTCACACAGACCAATGCCACATACGTGATTAGAGATTCGCAAACAGCAATTCGCAATTTTGCCAAAGGACGCATCTCGCAAGAGGCGTTTCACATACTCCAACGACATCCCATACATCCAGGAGAGGTCGACTTTGATAACCGACGGCACTTGTTATGGATCCCGGCACATACCGGACTGAGCACCCCCAACGAAGTGGCTCACCGCGTTGCTCGAGGCCTCACTCACCGAGCATCGCCGGAGGACGACGAGCCCCCGCGGGGAACTGCAGACATCTGGGCATGGGAGGATCGTATGACCAGGTTTCACGACATCACCACACATTACCAGTTACAAAGACGCATATACCCATCTCCTCACGAAAGGCTAAACAGAACGCAAGCGGTACACTTCAGACAATTACAAACAGATTCATACAGAAACCCTAGACTCATTCACGCTATGTATCCAGACATATACACTATAAACAAATGCACGTCATATGGCGAGGTTTCCACCCTTAGTCACATGCTGTGGAAGTGTCAGGGCCTAATAAACAATTCGAACAGTGCCGATTCATCTCACTCTTCCACCGCCAGCCTCCGCTCACGTTGGAAGGCCGCACTGCTCAGCTCGAACCTGACAGCACAACTCTGGGCTGTCCAGCGTGCCGAGGAAGCCGCTTCGAGACAAGGTCTCGGAACCGCATCCGCGGTGGGTGCCCAGGCCCACTAAAAATGCCGGACTCGAATCGCCTGGATTCGACAAATAAAGTTTATGTTCTTTTATAGTGTGACGCCAGACGCCACCGGCGCGACCAGCGTCCGTCGGCGCAGCCCGACAGCATCGGGTGCGAAATGCGACATGCAGCATTTCGCGCCGATGCGTTACCTAGACTACACTGCGACTCCCTCTTTTCGTGACGGAGGGACGCCAGACGCCCTTAAACGGGCACGCGTCAAAGCGGCGCAGCGCGGCACGCCTGCGAGTATAAAACAAGACCAGTGACTGGCGTGGCAACGCCGGCGTGACGCGACGAAATGAACGCCGGCGAGCACGCGCACCGCGTCACGTCGAAATGCATTGGCCCCTTCACTCTGGTATGTAGTCATGTTCTCACATGACACTCATCTCGTAATTAATATGTTTGCACCATCCACAAACTTTTGTCATTCATTGACGTCATGTAATACAAAATTTGGCATATCTGAAACTAGCGAAACGGCCGCGAGCACATCATAAGCGTGGCATCTAGTCGTGCTTTTGCCGCAAATAACACATACAAAAAGTAAAGAAACACTCAACGACAAGCACCAGTGGGTGCTAGTCGTTGATTGTTCAACTCGCTTGTGCTTGTCGTTGAGTATTCGTTTACTCTGTGTGTGTGTTATTTGCGACCAAAGCTTGTCATTAAGCAAGTACCAACTAGGCCAACAATCAGTATTGTTACAGCATGTAGGGATGTTTTTACATGACACGAATGTCATGATATTTATGTTAGGGTCTGTCGCTTGTGTTCACCATGCAATCATGCCATGCCATATCAGGTTTGCAACATGCCATCTGAACGAAACCACTGCATGAACTGCAGGACCATGAATTTTAAATTGATTTTATGTTATCAATTGAATCAACTTAAAATTAATAAGTTTGAATTGATTTTAAACTTATTTAATTTTCATGTTACGACTACTCAAACATGTTCTGCATACAGTCATGTTCTGCACACAGTCATGTTATGCTATACCAAGTTTGGTATCGATACCATCATCGAAACAGCCAAGAGAGCTAAAAGTAGTAGGCGGGCGGACAGACAGACAGAGAGACAGACAGACAGACAGACAGACAGACAGACAGACAGACAGACAGACAGACAGACAGACAGACAGACAGACAGACAGACAGACAGACAGATAGACAGATAGATAGCTAGATAGACAGATAGATAGACAGATAGATAGATAGCTAGATAGATAGATAGATAGATAGATAGATAGATAGATAGATAGATAGATAGATAGATAGATAGATAGATAGATAGACAGACAGACAGACAGACAGACAGACAGACAGACAGACAGACAGACAGACAGACAGACAGACAGACAGACAGACAGACAGATAGATAGATAGATAGATAGATAGATAGATAGATAGATAGATAGATAGATAGATAGATAGATAGATAGATAGATAGATAGATAGATAGATAGATAGATACGCTCAAGTTCGCCGAAGTTCGCTAAGAAACGCTTCGCATTTAAGAAAAATACTGTAATCCTGTTTCTTTGCACGGTAAAAAAGGATGGTGAAACCAGAGAGAGGATATGCACAGGGTTCCCCGTAAACTTGTCTCCCAGCTGGTAATTACACGGTCATGAACTTTTCCCTAAGTTACCAATAGAGCCGTGACAATAGAACTTGGCGCAACACCGGGCGGCATCTATGTAATGCACGCCAACAAATTGGTCAAGGTATCTAAGTGGTTGCTTCTCTTTTACAAGAACTCACGTGGTCTTATTCGAATTCTGATTTTCTCGTTATCAAAAAAATGTGCGTCCCCCAACGCCATTCGCGCGCTCCGCAGATCCAGCTTGTCAATACGAGTTCCCCTCCTATCATAGTCGAGTGCATGAAAACTTGTGCATTTAAATAAAGAACCGCTTGATACAAAATTTTGGAAAACCTGTTAGTTATGTCGTATCTGTTACGCCCGAAGCGGTATTAAGCTCCGAGGGCGTGCGAGAACCACTTCAAATGTCGGCACGCGTTCTCTAGAGAGGCATGTAGATCGGGCTGTCCATGGGACTCAAGCCCCCGTCATGCTTGCAGACAGCCGTAATCAATTTTTACTCTTAGGCATGTAATGTAATGCCTTCGGGCCCTTAAGGGATTCTATAAATGAAATGAAATGAACAACGCTCCTGTGTTATTTAATTCAAATTTCCCGCGAAAGATCGGTTGTTATAGCAACGTCTCTGTCTGTCTTCAAGTGGCGTGTACTCGCCGGCAGACAGGCTGCCGGCAGCAGTTCGACGGACGCACGTCGCTGTTACTTTATCTGGTCGATCGCACGCGAGTGTCCCCACCTAAAGTGTTTTTATCTTACACCGTGGTCGAAGTGATGATGTCCAACGGCGGCGGCAACGGTGAGTGGTATGTCCTATGCGACGGCACGTGAACCATATATAGGTCCATCATCATGTGTACGCCATTTCGGCGGGATTCACCAAGGCGTGAAGGTGTGGTTCGGAGTAGCCGCAGCAATGACGGTGGAAGACGAGGCGGGAGTCGAATTGACATTTTGAAGAGTCAGTGAAAGGCCCATATTTGTGATCACTTAGGGCACCGCGTTATAGAAACAGGGTGAAGTTGGTTCATGTAGTACGTGCTGTCATTAGGCATAACAAGTGCCATAGCCTCGAGTTCCAATGGACAATCCTTGTGACGTTTTCTGGAGCTGGCGGTTGAGAGAATGTGGGCAAATCTTCGCAAGATGACGTAGCGGCCGTGTTGGAAAGACGACCAAAGCGGTCAATGATACGCCTACTTTTGGCCTGTTAAAAGCGACGACATTCTGCTGTGAACTACTCAGTCAAGCGGTCCCTGCACAAGAGGAAATTGAAGGTGTATTCGGCAATCCCTTTCACTATTTGTGCTATACTTCGCCCTCTTCAAGCATTTCCTTGTATACCTTGCGGCACAACGCCATTGCGTACAGTATGTAAGCGATGTACAGCTATGTGGACATCTGGCACAGGTTACGAGCTCTTTAGACCACTTGTCGTTTGATAGTCTTCCCAAATAAATCACGTAATTTCTACTTGAAGGCATGCCAACTAGTAAATTCTTCTTCATGCGTCATAGCAGAGCTTTGCCATGTCACGCAAGTAGAAGAAGACGTTTGCAAGCATCGACCCAGTGGTTACTGCTGCTGACGCACTCGTACGAAACAAGCCAGTCATCAACGCGGAAGTCACTTGTGCCGTTCAATGGGCCTGGGTCACGGGGCTGCACCACAACGATCGGATGAGGGCCTGATGAATTTCGTTTACAATGAGTCGCTTAGTCAGTCAACTTGGAAGTGGCAACACACCATCCGCTGCGAAGATCCAGTTCCTGGATAGGTATAGCGACTCGTACCTCATACCTTCCACCAAAAATGTCACGGGAATACACTATATACACAGCATATATTTAAGGGAAGACATGGCTTCCGGTACCGACTGTCTTATTTCTTAATGTATTTTGATGAAATTGAGCACGCTTATGGGAATGTTTTTTTAGTGCCGTTGAAATTTCATGAACATATCTTTACAAGTTTTGATATACAATATATTCCGTCTTGTTGTATTATTTCCAGTCCTACTTGATTAAAAAACATAACAGGGAACTCGTCCAAAATGCTATGCATTCCAAGTCACCTGATTGATGGCATGATCGTCATAAATTTTTGTATTTGTTACACAATTATTCATTTGTCTTGCAGTTATTGTGTAACAAACATTATTGTGCAAAATGTCAAATAGCTAATTATCAAAAGGCGGTACTTAAAGAGCTAAATTGCCATGCCCTGAACTGTAATTCAGGGAATACAAAACAAAAAACGCAACTGAAATAGACTCTGTGGTTGATAAAAAATCAGAGGAACAAGCGCAGCAGATGATGATATGTGGGGTTTAACGTCCCAAAACTACCATAGGATTATGAGAGACGCCGTAATGGAGGGCTCCGGAAATTCTGATCACCTGGGGTTCTTTAACGTGCACCCAAATCTCAGCACACGGGCCTACAACATTTCCGCCTTCATCAGAAATGCAGCTGCTGCAGCTGGGATTCGATGCCGTGAAATGGGGGTCAGCAGCCGAGTACCTTAGCCGCTAGACCACCGTGGCGGGGCAACAAGCGCAGCAGGAAGATGGGCAAAATTGTTTTAAGAAAATGGCTTTTGAACTTGTACTTACAGACCACCGTGGCGGGGCAACAAGCGCAGCAGGAAGATGGGCAAAATTGTTTTAAGAAAATGGCTTTTGAACTTGTACTTACAATATGCCACCATAGAATGGTACAGGTGTCATAATCTTTCGAGCCCCTTGCATTGTACAGCTTGTTGAATGCCCTGCCTTTAGTTTGAGGTGCCTTACTTACCTAAAAAGAACGTGAGCTGCGGTGTGTTTTAGGACGTCAGACCTTTTGCACATGTAGTCTTTCATCCACTGTGCCCTTGTTCTCTTTCTTTTTAAGGACGAAGGTCATAAAGGCGTTGGCCTGTCCATCCCTTGTATGTATGTACGTGACCGCTTATTGTTCCACCTTTGGCAACTGCCCACTACTTCGTCCTTGCAAACATCCCACTACAGCCCATCATCGATTTACCACTTCACCGACCATAAAGCTAACACTGTTGAGAGTAGCCAATATAAAATACAAGAGGGTGTGTACTTGTATCCAAGTGCGCGTTAAAGAACCCCAGATAGTCCCACTGCGTCCATCCATTGTTTGTACATGACTGCCTATGGTTATACCTTTGCAAACTGCCCAATACTGTGTCCTTGCAAACATCCCACTACGCCCCATCACTGATCGAGGCGTTATAATAAAGGAGAAACGGAAGTGACGGAAGGGACAGGAACCACTTACGAAGAATAAAGTTTATTGTATAAATATATACAGTGTTTGTCACGTCTTTGATCATTTAGTGGGCGATATTCGCGGATGGTTCACGGTTGGTTGGTTGGTTGCGAAACTTTATTGAGGTCCTGCAAGGCGCGCGTCAGCGCGCATATGGCGACTCCCACGTCGGGACCGTTAGGCCAAGCCTATCGGCCGCTCCGCGGGCCTGCTGGACGGCCCAAAGTTGGTCGGCCAGGAGGGAGCTGCGTAGGGCCGCCTCCCACCTGACCGATGTAGTGTTGGGGTTAGTGTACATTGCCTTGCACTCCCAGAGCATGTGCGCCAGCGTGGATACATCCCCACATGCGGGGCAAGCGTCATTGGGAAACACGTCAGGATATATAGCGTGAAGGGATTTCAGGTTAGGGTACGTGTCGGTTTGCAGTAGTCTGAGCGTAAGGGCCTGTGGTTTATTAAGATTTGGATGAGGGAGTGGATATAGTCTCCGCGCGAGGTAAAAATATTTTGTTACTTCGTTGTACGTGGCAGGCGCGTCCCTGTTTTCCGCAACCCATGATCAAAAAAAAAACATGATCAAATAGAGCTACACATGATCAAATAGAGCTACACAAAAACATGATCAAATAGAGCTACACAAAAATCTAGACTACATATACAAATGGTGCAACAAATGGGGTATGATTGTAAATACAGAAAAAACTGTTTCCATGTGTATAACTCGAAAAAAATATCCCCTTCACTATGCTTACTCCCTTGGTTCTTCTACACTTAAACAGGTCAATAACTATAAATATCTAGGTGTTACGTTCACTACTAACATGTCTTGGAATTCACACATTGAAAACATTTGTGCATCTGCTTTCAGAAAATTGTGCTTCCTGAGACACAAGCTCCGCAATTCGCCATCGAGTGTAAAACTTCTGTGTTATCAATCCTACATTCGACCAAAATTGGAGTACGCATGCGTAGTGTGGGATCCCTACACCAAATGTAACATAGACAAATTGGAAAGAATTCAGAGAAAAGCAGTTTGCTTTATATATTATAAATTTCGTCACATGGATTCTCCATCTGAACTAATGTCAGCTAACAACATTCCACTACTTCAGTCTAGAAGAAGGCAACTGCGCTTAGACTTCCTGAGTTCCTTGCTTAACCATAGAGTTGCGATTGACCCTTCATTGTATTTAACTCCTTTGTCAACCAGATATACACGACATCACCAACCAAACTCTTTTACACCATATTTTGCTAGAACAGATACATATAAATTTTCCTTTTTTCCGCGAACAGTGTCTGAGTGGAACACCTTGTCTGAGTGTGACCGCCTTGCATAGTATGTATGTTTGTCTCATAGTGTATATTTGTTGTTGATGTAGCACTGTATATATTTTCTCATCTTACTCACTTTGTTATTTATTACGTTCGTGATCAATCTTAGTCCTCTGTTTTTGTGATTCCTGATTGCCCGTCCTGCTTGGACCACGTTTTGTAGTCTGCAGTATGAATAAAATAAATAAATAAACCCCGTTGGCCCCGAATCGTTGCCCGGAACCCGCGCGGTCGGTTAGTGCGTGCGCGGCCTCGTCGGCAGACTCGTTGAGGCTCGGGGGAGCGCCTTGGACCTGTCTAACAAGTGCAGGAAACCAAATCAGTACGTGGTGCTTGATGCCGTCGCGGCCACCACTTTGGAGCACGCGCAGGGCTTTTTTGGAGATTACACCGCGCTCGAAAGCGCGAATAGCTGACCTAGAGTCACTATAGATGACCTCCCTTTCACCTTCCAGGATGGCCAGGGCGATGGCCACTTGCTCGGCAATCGTCGGATCGTCAGTGTGAACCGATGCGTAGTTGGTGATTTGTTGTTTGGAGTCGACGACGACTGCGGAGAAGGCGCGGCTCCCACGGTACGCTGCCGCGTCGACAAAGCTGACGCCGTGCTCCTCACTGTGAATCTGCTTGAGAAGAGTGGCAGCTCTAGCCCGTCGCCTACCACGATTGTGCTCGGGATGGACATTCCTCGGTATCGGTGCCACGGTGATGAGGTCGCGAATCTCACGGGGCACCTGTCTCATCTTCTCGTCCACTTCAGCCGGAGAGTGACCGAGCTCTCGGAGTATATGTATGCCAGTCTGGGAGCTCGAAAGGCGCGCGAGCTGGGCCCGCTCCTGCGCTTCGGCAATCTCCTCCAACGTATTGTGAACTCCGAGCTGGAGCAGGCGCTCGGTGCGCGTCCTGATCGGGATACCGAGGGCCCGCTTGGTAATCTTTCGGAGCAAGACGTTGATCTTGTCACGCTCGGCACGCTGCCAATTGTGCATGGCTGCGACATATGAAAAGTGGCAGAGCACAAATGCATTGACCAGGCGGATTAGGTTGTCTTCCTTGAGGCCTTGGTAACGGTTGGCCACCCGCCGAACCAGCCGAACCACATTATCCGTCTTGGCGGCGAGCTTGAGTACAGTCTTGCCGTTGGAACCATTGGACTCGATGGTCATGCCGAGGACCCGAATGGAGTCGACTCTGGGTATTACGCTGCCATCTCCGGTGTAGAGCTTGATATCACTCTTCGAGATCGGCTGCCAGTTTTTGGGCTTGGGCCCTCGCCTAGTTGGTTGGTAAAGGAGGAGCTCAGACTTGCTTGGGGAACACCTCAGGCCTGTGGGACGGAGGTAATCTTCCGTGGTGTCTATGGCCTCCTGCAGGGAGCGCTCAACTTGCCCGTCGCTGCCACCTGTGCACCAAATGGTAATATCGTCCGCGTAAATTGTGTCGTTAATGCCTTCGATACATGAGAGCCTCTTGGACAACCCGATCATGACAAGATTGAACAGGGTGGGCGATATCACCGACCCTTGTGGCGTGCCGCGCGATCCCAGCTCTATCTCCTCGGAGACAAGGTCTCCTACACTGAGGGTGGCTCTCCTACGGGTCAAGAACGATTTGATATATTTGTAGAATCTGACTCCAAGGCCGAGCTCAGCAATCGACCGCAACACGAAATAGTGAGTAACATTGTCGAAGGCTTTCTATAAGTCGAGGCCGAGAATGGCCCGCATGTCTCGAGTGTTGCAGTCGATGACTTGGTGCTTGAGCAGCTTCATAGCGTCTTGCGTCGAAAGCTTGGCCCGAAAACCAATCATAGTGTACGGGTAGATCCCATTGTCTTCCAGGTACCGAGTCAACCTATTGAGGACCACATGCTCGGCTACCTTTCCCACGCAGGATGTGAGCGAAATGGGGCGCATGTTGTCCAAGTTGGGTGACCTCCCCGGCTTAGGAATGAGCACGGTGCGTGCGATCTTCCACGGGTCGGGGACCTCGCCGCTCTTCCATGCCTCGTTGATGACCTCGGTGAGGTAGTCGATTGACCGGTCGTCCAGGTTGCGCAGGGTCTTATTAGTTATGCCGTCGGGGCCCACAGCAGACCTTCCATTGAGCCCGTAAAGCGCCTGGTTCACGGTTTCGCGATGAAACTCTCCAGTGCTTCGCGCCATTCATTATCATTTTCTTACCCACAAAAGACATGTGTGCAGGTGATCTTGTAATAAATCATCTAAAATACTATGGAGAAGTAATTTGGCATCATTAGGAAATTATCGTCAAATTGAATTTCCACAGGGTGGGAACAATCACGATCCGGGATGACATCACACATACGTAAGTTGAGACTCGAGAGGCTCCAGAAAATTTCGTACAACTATAATTTGTGTTGTGTGAAATCGCAACCATATAGCACCAAAAAATGATTCCGGGGTGGAATTAAAGGCTGTTTCTGATTGTCGTAATGGTGACTCATGAATTCTTAAGATTGTTTGGACAGTCAAAAGGCAAATTCTGCAGGAACGATAGGGCACCCTCTATTCGAGGTACAATACGATGTTAACAACCGTTTTAGGCAGGCCGATGCAAAACACAAAGCTTCTCTTTTCAAAAGAATTAGAGGCCGTAACTAGTAAGGTGGAACTCCAGAGAAAAGTAACCAACGAAATTACTAAAGAGGTCGAACTTACACGTGATATTTCATTACTAGTGTGTCTCTTCTGATACCTATGCTGTTGCTTAGCCTATGTAATGGGCCAATGACTCGCACACCTTTTCCGGCAATATATTCGATGTGTGGTAGCCAATTAAGCAATATGTGATAAATTACTGCAAGGTATTTAACAGATTTCACCTGTGGTATATCCTCATTATAGTAAGACAGGGAGATGTGTGCGGGGTATCGCAGCAGGAAAACAAGAAGGGCACGTTTACGCGGATTAAGTAGAAAGCAATGACCATCGGGCGAGTTCAAGATATTAAGGTAAGCTTGGTAAGTTCATATAAGTCCTATATGTTATATGTCGTTGCAAAAAAACAACAAAAAGAAACAACAAAAAACGTGATGTCGCCTGCATAAGCATGAGTTGTTATGTCCTGTTGACATGGAACGGTGCTCATTAGTACATTACATAGCGCTGGGTAATGTACTGAGCCTCGTGGTACTCCCCTCGATTGTGTGTGAGTAGATGATGAAAACCCATCTTTAAAACAATAAAATTTTCTGTCATCGAGAAAATTGTGAACCCACGCTACTATGCATGATGAAAAATCAAGGTATTCTCATTCATCTATCAAAACACAGTGCTCCACGGTATCGTATGCTATAGTGATGTCTAAGATAACTAAAGCTCCATATTTGTTATGTAGCCGAGCCGATTGAAGCCGACTTTCTAAATCAACATGGACATTGCAAATTTAACAACAAGCCCTAAACACAATTTGACAGGAGCTTAAAATTGACGTCTCGTTATTAACTTCCTTAATTCGAATATTGATTGTTCTCTCAAGCAACTTCAGTAAATTGATGTCAGTATGATTGGCCTTGTGCTATCTAATATGTACGTTCCAGTTTAAGTTTTGAGCAACAATAAAATTTTCGTAATGTTTCAATAATTTGGTATTAATGCGTTCCCTAACGAATAATTCACAAGTTATAGCAGAAGATGAGGTTACTCCTAGAGTTAGGCTTTCAACATAGAAATCGTACTTCCTTCTGGTCCTCGAGTTGTCTTCGGTATGCACAATGCCATCTGACTCAATTCAGCTAAGAAAACTTCTAGAAATTAATGCGAGTTCACCAGCATGGGGCGAATAGCCGAAAGATTAGCATTGAAGAGGCGTTCTAAACTTTCCGCTATGACTTCTAGAGAGTCGTTCATTTCTTGCGGGGTCAAGACACATGATTGTAGCGTTAAAGGCGTGTGTTGAGAAAAAGTAGTTAACGATTTCGGGTACGAGGTACTCTACTATGGGAGAGCATAAAGCCGCCCCGGAACTTGATCACTAGTTCTTTAGTAAGCCTCGAATCGGAGTTGGCAGTGCTTTTCTTGTTTGGAGATATGCGAACAAAGCACGCTTATTTTTTTATTTAGAAAAATAATCGTAAAGTCTACTGCCCTACTCTCCTTTCGCGTGGTTTACTGTAGGCTTAAATACGCAAGCAAATAATTGATATTTCTTCCAGTTTGTTGGGCGTTCATTATGAAGAAGTTTTCTCCTAGTGGCTTTTCGTCTTCTATATTCGCGTGTACACTCATCGTTCCACCAACGAGAGGAGGATCGTATTCGATGGAATAGCAAATTCGGAATTTTTCCTAGATGCCTCCAGCATTACATCAATCGTAGCTGCCATCTCTTCACCATTGGCATTCTGAAGTTTAGAAATGGCCGAACGCACGCAGACTTCAAATTTGCTATGGTTGACATATGTCCGTATTGGCTGGTTCAAAGTTATCAATGAAGAATTAATATCAAAAACGATAAGAATGTGGTCGCTGTAGTTGACAAGTCAAAACAGCCCATGACTAAATTTTGATTGCATTGAAGAAAAATGTTAACTATAATACTGAGCAAGTCTGACCTCGCACAAATGTTACGTGGTTTTTAGAATCAGACACGAAAAATTGTGGTCAATAGTCCATCCCCAGAGTCATCTACCATAAGAATCTGTCGTTAGCTCCCAAGAAAAATGCTGCGAATTAAAGTTTCCGGTGAGTAAAATTTCGTCGCTGTGCGTGCGCGCCTCCACATGACGTGGTCAAAGTGCGTATATAGATGTTCTATAACGTGATAGGTCACTCGCGCACGCACTTATCTCAGGATTCAGGCGCTTTGTACCTCTTGTGTTTTCACAAAATGTTCACTTCTTTGAAGTTGAAGTAGTTAAATAGAGCGTGATCTTAAATTTGCTCGTTGCCATTGCTGCGTTTACGAAAGAAGCGCGCTGCTCACAAACAATGTAATGAATGTGACAGTTGCTTGTCCGCGCTCGTCTTGTCTATGCTCATTTCGTGCGTGCTCTCTGCTTGAGGTGTGCGCTGCAAGTTTAGAGCGGCTAGCCATTCTTCGCTTGATATTGCAAGTTGTAACTGCAGCACTCATTCCTTCGCTCTTGTGACAAAACAATGCAAAATGAATGCACAACAATGACTGTGAGGACACATTTCACTTTCTTGTTATATCGAATCCTAAAACGTCGGATCAACCGTGTTTTTTATACAAGAGCATGTAGTTACTACATTAAAATAAAAATTTGTCTTCTGCTTTTTGTGATAAAAATTTTGTTATTTGCAGATAAGGGTGAAAAGCTCACAAAAAATTGCCAGCATAGCCACGGAGTGAATGATTGAAAGTGAGGCGAAGCATCCGTCCGTCCATTCGTTCTTGCTTCCGTCCGGCCATGCGTCCGTCTGTGTGACCTTCCGTGCGTCCATTCGCCCGTCCTTGCGTGCGTCTGTTCGTGCCTCCGCACGTCCATCTGTGCGTCTGTCCCTGCGTTCGTCCATGCACCCGCCCCTGCGTCCGTCCATGCGTCCCTCTGTCAGTGCAGCCATCCATGAGCCCGTCCATGCATCTGTATTTTTGTCCGTTAGTCCATATAGTCAACACTCCAAGTACCGCCATCTCGCATCTTTTCATCATATATTCCGCATACAGAAGCACCACCATCCAGCGGACATTCCAAAGACTAAACGAGAAGTGGCACATGCACACTTTCTTACGGCTTGCGCTTCGGGTCTGCTTCCCACCTTTAACCACCTCGAGTTCATGGTATATACTAGTTCACTGTTTTCATGCCACTGTGGCCCAACGCTCGTTAAACCTTTCTAAAACCAAGGGGCTTACGTCCAGCGAGTATAACGTAGCAACCTTTTCTTGTCAGATAGTACTCAATGTACATGCCAATGGCTGCTAATGGGGAATGAGAGACAGGAGAATTCGGCTCTTAGTTAACGCGCACGCTACGAATTTTTTATTGTTCAACAATGCACACGAGAAATCTTCCACCAGCCCCACCTTGCAGGTCAAAACGTCAGACTGGTTAAACACTACGACTACGACTACGAGGTACGAACGGGTGCCGCTATAAGGAGCTTCGCCCCTAAAAAAACTTCTTCAAAAAGGTGTTCATGACGTGCATCTCTTTAGAGCTTCACGTATACCCATACCCAGTGATCCTGTGCCTCTGTTATCCAGGCATTTATACCTCCATGTAAAGCGTGTGCAGCGTCAGCGACGCTGTGGAAAATGCTTTAGAAAGTCACCCGTGTCCAAGGACTCGGCCATCACGTAGGCTAACATGCCTATTAGCCTTGAGAACGAACACTGGCGTCACTGCGGTCGCAGCGATGTAACGTCACGGCACGGACTCCCTTGCACCGCTGGTGCTTGTCTCCTTTATCAGCGCCCGCTGTGTACACGCTCTTTAGCGATACGTTGACTCTTGAATTTTGGGACGATAATTTCTTAAGATACGACGTACAAATTTCACAAATTGGGAAAGTTTCTGATGCTGTAAGAAGTTTCTATATTTTAGCTTAGGATAGGCAGACTCGCATCCAAACGGCAGACCCTTTTCATAACAAAGTTAGTTGTGAAAAGGGTGATGCAGGAGAAGACGTTCGTTGTTTTTATCGCGTGCACCACGGAATGAGTGTGTACGAAATATATTATTTGGTACTAACGTGATTGCAACCAGGCATAGACTCAGAGATTAGAAGATATCTGTGCCTTAGTATCACAAATAAAATTGGGATGTTTTAATTCACTAAGTGCATTCCCCTTCACCGTGCAAGTTAAGCCTGCATCTGGGGATAATATAAATGATTTGACAGAACTACGCTTTCTTCAGCAGGAAACATCACATGAATATGACTGTCATAAGCACTTACCATATTTTTCAAACAAACAATATAATACTGCTGCACACACAACAAACTTTGAAATAGTGAGATATTTACGTTTATTGGGATCATATGTAAAAGTTTCTCCTCAACGGTCACAAGGGATTATGTAGTCATATACCATGATTTGCGTGAAATGTTGGAGTGTTCTACCGCCACGTCATGAACGCTGATGGGACCATGGGAGCTTCACGTGGGGGCACCACTGATAGAAACGATTTCAACATAAACGTCAGAAAGGCGAAGTGAACGCTTTCTCCGTTCGCATTCAGTGACGTGGCCCAAGCAGTGGCGTAACCAGGGAATAGCTCACCGGGCACGCCCCCCCCCCCCCATTTTTCCTATACAGAGAGAAAAATGGCCATTTTTAGGGGGTGCCCTCTTTCCCCACCCGGAAAAAAACTCAGCATATAAAGGCTTTTGGGCCCATGTAATAAATAAACAACATCGTCTCAATTAGGCGATCGCTGGTCTCGCACGTAATGTCTACCCACACGTGACTAACTGCAAGAAAATTTAACATATGAGGGGCCTATCTAAACTGGTTAGATCAAGACCGCACCGTTGCTACAATTCAGTACGAAGACTGTCATCATCATCACCATCAGCCTGACTACGTCCACTGCAGGACAAAGGCCACTCCCATGTTCCGCCAGTTAACCCGGTCCTGTGCTTGCTGCTGCCATTTTATACCCGCCGGATAAATTCACCGGATAAAAAAATCCGCGTGGAGATGGAACTGCATTAATGTGGCGATGGCGTAGTGGTTTGAGCATCCGCCTCGCATGCAAAAGGTCCGTGATTCGAATCGCGATGCCACGCAGTTCCCAACCAGACAAAGACGGTATCGGTCAGCAATAGGAATGCGCACCTAACATCAACCGCAACTAACCTCAACAATTTCGGTCAACTGAAGCTTCAAAATTATTGCAAGAGAAACATGGAACTAAACAATGTGTTGAGTGAGCAAGTACACGACAAAAACTATGTACCACTTCCCCGAAGGGAACCCTGGTGGGATGCGAAATAGCAGTGGTGCGCACGGCGTTGACCTCGCTGAAACTGGCGTCGACGCGGGGGCCGGAAGAACGGTGTGAAGCGAAACTCGGTGTAGCGTTTACAGGAGTAAACGTTTGTTTAAAACGCAAAGACACGGGAGGAGGAACGCGCTGAAGACACTTGCGCTTGGCTTTCTCGGCTCGAGTCTCATCGGTGTTACCCGCGCGCCGCCTCTATAGACCCTGTGCAAAAACGGCGGAAACACTGGGCGATGGCGTCCATGATAAAGGAAGAAACGACCACAAAAAGCGCGCGTCCACTGGGCTACGTTCTTTTCTATTCTGCCTTCATTATGCAAGCGGCGTTCCACGCGAATGTTTTTACCACGACCGAGTGAGAAAGTGATATTTTTTGCCTTCTGCCTCTAAATGAAGACAGGCTAGTTGATTTCTACCGAATAAAGTCGACCACAGAGCGCTCGTGCGGCCGCAGCTACAACTTAAGGGAAGAATCGCGTGGGACGCCGCTGCCATAACGAAGGCAGAATGTACAAGAACGGAGCCCGGCGGACGCACAATTTAGTGGTAGTTTCTTCCTTTACCATGGACGCCACCTCCCAGTGTTGCCGTCGTTTTTGCTAGGGGTCTCTCAAACGCGGTCGGCGTTCTTGACTCGCACCTCGTCGGTGTCGTTGGTCTTCCGCATGCTGACGCTTGCGTCAGGCTTCCCCGACTTGCACCTTGTCGGTGTTCCAGGCGCGACGTCGCCATTCGCGAACGCGAACTGCTTCGCTAACCCGCAACGCCGGCGACGGCCGGGAAAGGTATTCGCACACTAGCGGAAGCATGCCCCGGTGGCGTCTTGCCCGTCGGTGTGATCGCGTGGCAAGCAACGGCGCGCTGTCCACATTACCGCCGCCGCGGCACAGCGGCCCATGCGGCCGGGCTAGACCATGGCGCGCAGCGCGCCTACCCACGGCTTCTTCTCGCCGACAGATGAAGAGAGGTGGCACCGATGAGGAGATGATACTGACGTGAAGAGTGGGCTCGAGTGTTTCGAGTGGTGGACAGGGGGAAGCGTGAGAGATGACACGCGGCGAACGGCGACAGGCTAGGGAGATAGTGATGTCACGTGCGCACACTGCGAGAGAAGGTGTGACCTACTTGGCACTGCCCCGGTGTGAAGGGACAGGGTTACACAGGCTAGTGAAAAAGCTGCTTCGCATCTAAAAACAAACAACAGCGGCGGTGGTATTCTGGGACGAGCGCATTCCGGTACATGTTGCGAGACTCGATACTGCATGCGAGCGCAACGCTTGGCACACTGGTGAAAGCGTTGTCCGTCGATCCAAGGATTCCTCCGGTACAAACTATTTTAAGCGAGGAGAAGACCTGATACCTCTGAAAGGAATCACCCATACACATCTCAACCTATATTGTGAATATGGTGTCTTGATTCTTTCTCAAAATTACATGATTATGCACCAATGAATTTTGTTGTAGCCAAACAGAAGCACGTTATTGATTTCCACACCCGTCGGTATGCGGCTGCCGTGGCCACAAATGGAACCCATCATTAGGGTTAACAGCGCGGCACAGACCTTTTCACTCCTTTCACATTGCTATACGACCCAGCGCATGACTGTGCAGAAGCAAAAATAAACTTTTTATTATTCAACCTGAGACATTACCAATTCTGTTTTCTTCATTCATGTGCCGCTTGATACAAGCAAAAAGCGAACGCAAATATTAGAAGCACACACGAAGCGAGCGCATCATTATGAAGGCGTGCCACGACCGGCATCGAAGAGAACAATACCGTGATGTCATCCGCCAGGCGGCACCACTCCAACTTCTCGGGGCTAATTGCCTCAACCCGCACGATTCCATCGGACATCGTCAATAAAGTTTTTACCGTCTCACTAGGACATAGAAACTTTCAGCACGTTGGTGAAAATATTGAAGTCCACCCCTGGCGCTGTTGCGGGGAGCGCTGGGACGCTCGAATCGCACTGCGGTGGAAGGTGTGTTAGATTATGGGTCACGCTGCACTGTGGGCAGATGTATGCCGTGAATGAACGCATTGCTTACAACTCCCCTATAGTCAGTGCATTCGTCACTTGTGAGTTTGCGTCTCGCGGGAACGAAAATAAAAAAACAACAACATTGAAAAGCGCAAATGGCGAAGACGAAACACATGTAACATTACAGTCCTGTCAATGTTAGGGGCTTGTTTTGTGTGTTATACAAAATATTAATGTGAACTACAATACAATGCCAAGGAAAGTGTGAGGAATGTTTCTAGAAGTAACTGTAATGTAAATATGAAAAGGAAATGTGGACAAAAAGTGAAAAAAGAAAAGTGGACGAAAAGATAGCTTTCCGCCAGCAGGGACCGAAAGTGACACCTTAGGATAACGCTTCCGGCGTTTCACCACAGACCTACGTTTTGCAAGGCATGTACTATGCAATTAAACGTAGTAATATTAGTCAGCGCCACCAGTAGTCAATACCGTGGCGAGTGTGGAACACTTTTTTGTGCCCGTTGGCGTCACGTAGCACTTCATCCTATTACATCCGTTAGCGCTGAGATGCTCATCTTCGTCCTTTGCCCTCTTTAAGTTTCGTTTACTGATGGACGAAGTCACCCAAACCAAGGCATTGATAATTAAAGAAAATAGCACTTCGCTAGCAGCCCAAGCGCATGGTATTATAGAGTTATCAAACAGTCCGGTATAAATGAATTTGCCATATATCGAAGCTCTGTAATGACATCATTCAATAATAAAGTCGTTTGCTCATTGTACCAGAACGGATAAGCATCGGACCTAAGCGTGTGAAGTTGGGTGTACAGGTTTGCGGAAGAATATCCATCACACCTGATCAGTTATACAGAATGGGTATGCGCCACTGTGACACAATAAAATGACAAATTAGGCTACTTTGGGAGCATTCATTTTCTGAAGAAAATCACAAAAGGCTTTTAGCGGCAAAGCTCCTTAATGTGGCACCCGTTTGTCCCTCGTCGTAGTCGTAGTCGTAGTGTGTAACCAATCTTACGCTTTGACCTGCAAGGTGGTGCCGGTGGGAGATGTCTACTGTGCGTTCTTAAACAATAAAAAATTCGCAGTGTGCGCGTTAACTAAGAGCCAAATTCTCCTGTCTCTCATTCCCCATCAGCAGCCATTGGCATGTACATTGAGCACTATCTGACAAGAAAGGGTTGCTACGTTATACTCGCTGGGTGTAACCTTTTTGGTTTTATAAAGGTTCAGCGACCGTTGAGCCGCAGTGCCATGAATACAGTGAACTAGTATATACCATGAACTCGAGGTGGTTAAAGGTGGGAAGTAGACAAGAAGAGCAAGCCGTAAGAAAGTGTGCATGTGCAGGGTGTTGGCATGTGCCACCTCTCGTTTAGTTCTTGGAATGTCCGCTGGATGGTGGTGCTTCTACATGGAGAATATACGATGAAAAGATGCGAGACGGTGGTACTTGGAGTGTTGAATAGATGGAAGAACGGGCACGCAGACAGATGCATGGACGGACGCACGGATGGCTGCACGGACGGATGGACGCAGAGGCGGATGCATGAACGAACGCAGGGACGGACGCATGGATCGACGTGCGGACGCACGAACAGACGCACGCACAGACGGGCGGATGGACACGGATGGTCACAAAGATTGACGCATGGACGGACGGAAGCAAGAACGAATGGACGGACGGATGCTTCGCCCCACTCTCCATCATTCACCCCGTGGATATGCTGCCATTTTTTTTTCTTGTGCGCTGTTATTCTTCAGAAAATGAGGTGCAATAGCTGTCTTGCATTTAAGTTAGATCATCGCAATGCTTCCCCCGCTCAAGATCCCACGTTTAAAACCATCTACCAGGTGATTAGCTTATAGTGGGCAAGGGTCATCATTTGGCCAAAAAATAAAGAAAAGCATGACAATTTTCAAAAGCCTGATACATCCATTCAAAGTGGAACAGGCCAGTTAGTTACAAAAACCATGTTTAAAAAATTTATCTTTCATCATCCTCGTTCACTATTCCTACCCTTAAATTTTCACTGTCGCACGAAACATATGGGTAGTATCTCGTAGTGGGTTCAGCCATTCTTTCAGGACCCAGCCAACGGTCTGCAAGCGCGTGGTCAGCGAGCAGTGTACGAGCGCATGGTCTCTTATTTCACGTGAAACGCTTTCTTCAAGGAACGTTCCTTTGAGACGCTCGTCCATCGATGTCAACAAGGCTTCTGTGAGCCATTTGCATTGGCTTCCCGATCTACATTCCAAGCACACTTGTTAAGTCTCCGTGGTGCGGGGTGGTGCCCTGGCCAAGCGTCACTTTATAGAAGAGCACCGCCTTGGAAAGGTTAGTCCTATTATCACCTTCCTTGCACTCTCTCTCGTCTAGAAACATATCACTAACTTCATCTCATTGCGATGAGCCGAATTAATCGCGTAAATGTGCGTTCGGTATTATTTGATGTTGTTCTGAGGCGTGGACTGCGTTCTTCATTAACTTCTAGAGCTGGCGGTGTTTGAATACAGCCTCTTTCTTCCCGTAACCCTGTATTTAAGGATTCGTTAGCACTGACTAGATTGACAGAATTCTTCTTAAGTATGCGTGCCGTCAATTATATTAACGTACGTAACCGCGATGACATCCGATACAACTTGCAACGAGACTTTCAGCTGCCTCGTCACCATTCTAAAGGTCTGCACGTCGCATCAACAGGCAAAATATCTGTCGCTTTGTGAAAGTTGCTGAGGATATTTTAAAAATTGAACAATGGGGAAATACTGTCACGAATGCAAGAAGTAGAAATAGCTCCCGATAGCGCCGTGATGTAAATGTTCGAGGTATCCGCGGTAAGTTTAACTTGGCCTCCATCCTACGGTGCGATTGAGCTGCATTCTCCGAGTAAGCAGTGCAAATAGTGTACGCAAATCAAATGGGAGATCACCATTTTGTTTCACCCCCCTTTCACCGGGTGTTCAGATATTGTCCTCCAAAATTATGAGTTGTTACTGTTTCACTGGACATATATGACATTAACAGCCAGACAACAAGGCTCAACATATATGCTCAACCTTGCGAAAGTGTTTCCCGTCAAAACAGTCGCGTTAAATATAATTGTCACCCTCTTTTTAATGTATAGGTACCCCTATATACTTCGGCAGTGTATGTTCGCTCGTTTAACATCAACTGCAGCTAACCTTCCAATTCTAATAACAAGGTACTTTTAAGGAGATCTGGCATTCGGGTCGCAGTGAGAGAAGCCAATTTACTCCATGAAGACTTCTAGCAAGCCGAAGCTGGAAATCCAAAACCAGGGGCATGCGGAACCGCGTCAGCAGCCGCAGCGGCAGCAGCCCACAGCGATGCCAGCAGCAGTTGCAGCGCCGGCAGCCTTACCTGCGCCGCTGGTGGTCTTGCTGCCGCAAAGCGAGTCCAGCGAGAGCTCCAGCTCTTCGACGTCTAGCTCGTGTAGCTCCGAAACGTGCAGGTACGCTAGCGACACCTCTCGCACTACCGCCACGTCCACCAGCACGGCCGCCTTGGAGGCCGGACGAAGCAGGGCTGTGGACAGCGGGCGCAGGCCTCGGTACAGCGATGCCGCACACCCCGATCGCAGCAAGAGGGCTTCCTCCACTGACACTGGAACCATGCCGGACCCACAGAGGTGAGCATGGAGCAGTGGACACTCGTATACTTGCAATCCGGGAAATAAGTGGGGTACGATGGTAATGTACACGTTTAAAATCATAAAGACATAGTGCTGTATGAAGCTTTTTCGCGAGCTGGTAAGAAAGAACATATTTCTTTTTCACGTTGATCAAGCAATATACAAAGAAAATTGTAATTTTTGGGTGCGTTGTGTAGATTTTTTGACGGATGTTTATAAATGAGAAACTACATTCTTTAACAGTTTGCCCGCAGAGTTTATCATACAGAAACTATATAAAAATAGCGTTTTTTGGCCAATTAATTTTGTTTGTCTCATAAACACCCAAAAATTATTGTAGGGCGCTTCATTTGGGAGATACAGGAAAAAATTTTTTAAATACGCAGAGGATATTCTGAGCTGCTCTTTATTACAGAAAGTGCCCTGATTTCTACAGTCTTCACTGCAGAAAATGTCTCTTCAAAATTAAAAAAAGAATGTCAGGGAATTGAGTTCGTGAAAACAAACATAAAACTAATTGGCGGGGGATTTGTTACCTCACAGGGCGTCCACTGCCTATAAATCGAGACGCGGTCGTAGATTGGATGACAAATCTACAGTAATTATGCTGCAATGCGGCAGGAGAACTGAAATTCTCCATTTCACGAAGTTACGGCAAACAGGGGCGTCATTTTCTTAACGAACCTCTTCTTGCACAGCATATTGCTCACGCACAAGGGAGGGCGCTTTTTTTTACAATCTGTTTACATTAATCAATTTCCATCTCGAGCAAAATTCTTGCTTCAAGCGCGTTCCAAAAAGTGCTACTGTAGTCAATCGTTAGACGAAAATTCGTCTGGTGAGGTCATAGAGTTTGTTAATATTAACTACAGGGGACTCTGGCACTGCGATCGTTCAGCGACCATAGAAAGAATGGGTAGTACACGGATTTCCCTTGTCTTCGTGCTTGCTGGTGGCTAACGCACTTGTGGCTTCGTTTGTTGCTGTGTTGTGTTTTTGTTTCGAAGGAAAGAACAAACCGTTTCTCACTTCGTGACCAGATCGATTTGAAGTGCTAAGCCTAAAAAATTAAGGTGGTCAAGCAAAACCGACGAACCGATGCCGATTGTTGTTTCACGACAAAGCAAGTTCAAGCCATGCGAAGCCAAAACCAACGTAAAGTACGAAGGCTTGGCAAAGTCATGTCATACCCATAGTTCCCATGCTTGCTGAAGCGCTATGTTTTGCGGCTCCCATAGACACTAGCGCCAGAGTTTCCTTTAGTGTATATTTAGAAAACTATATGGGTCAGGTATCATGAAAAGGACGTAGGTGCGGCTGCTGACCAAATCAATGTGAGAAAACAGACGTTTCGGACCCCTTGTTCACACTCGATCGCATTGGTTCTTGTTTACACTCGAGTCCTGATTAAAGAATATTAATGTCGACAGTTCTCGTTGACCCGCCGCGGTGGTCTAGTGGCTAAGGTACTCGGCTGCTGACCCGCAAGTCGCGGGTTCGAATCCCGGCTGCGGCGGCTGCATTTCCGATGGAGGTGGAAATGTTGTAGGCCCGTGTGCTCAGATTTGGGCGCACGTTAAAGAACCTCAGGTGGTCGAAATTTCCAGAGCCCTCTACTACGGCGTCTCTCATAATCATATGGTGGTTTTGGGGCGTTAAACCCTACATATCAATCAATCAATCAATCAGAGTTCTCGTTGAATAACGACGAAGTTAGAAAGAAAAATGATTGAAACGTGTACCATGTGAACAATCGTAAATCGTTTATAAGGAGTGCCAACCAGGAATCGTATGGATCCCGAAACGTCCGTGTTTTTGACCTTGACTAGGTTGGTGACCACATTTGATTGATTGATTGATTGATTGATTTGTGGGGTTTAACGTCCTAAAACCACGATATGAATATGAGAGACGCCGTAGTGGAGGGCGCCGGAAATTTCGACCATCTGGGTCGGTGACCACATCTATAACCTCAAAAATTCTTACTGCACTTTCTGTCAAAAGTAGCCTGAACATCCTAATACGAATTCAACAGCGGGACCTCCAAACAACTTGTTTTATGGTGGATGAGATCAGGTCGTCTTCGGTACAGAAAATGTTGGTTGATATGTGGGGTTTAACATCCCAAAACCACTATATGATTATGAGAGACGCCGTAGTGGAGGGCTCCGGAAATTTAGACCACCTGGGGTTCTTTAACGCGCACCCAAATCTGAGCACATGGGCCTAAACACTTCCGCCTCCATCGTAAGGTACAGAAAATGTTAAATAGAGGAGTGAAGAATACTTATTATAGGGCTGAACGCACGGTATAAATCTCACTATATATAGGCTGCGTTAATGCATGCAGAATCACGAAACAGTAAAATATTCGATAGCTACTGATCTAAAGGTCTCGCGTTCGTCACATTTAGTGCAGTGGTCTCGTTTTCAGCATCGTGATGCCATGCACCCTGCCACAACAGAGAGAATTATGACGGAATAAGTGTAAAATGCCTGGAAATAAGCAATTTACTTCCTCCCTCCCTCCCTTCCTTCCTCTCTTCCTCCATTTGTTTCTTTATTTCTTCCTTTCTTCCTTTCTTTTTCTTTCTTACTTTATTTATTCATTTTCCTTTCTTACTTTCGTTCTTTCTACAAATCTTTCTTTCTTACTTATTTATATCCCTGAAAAAAGTCAAAGCTTTGCCGCCAAGACGAAGCTATGAACGCGATAGCGACAAATCCGAAGGTCACCTGAAGAATGTCAAGCTTAGTTAAATGTTTCCCGCGTTTTCCACGCACAAAACGTACTCACAGGTGCAAATGAACGTGAATAAGCATCTCAGTTGTTACTCTGCTTTGTCTAAAAAGAAGCCATTTTCGCAAAAGAAGACTGTGCAGTGACGGCAGTGACCTTTGTGCACCAGGTAAATATAACAGAATCGTTCAGGTGAAAGCCCCAGGCGTATGATTCTGCCCACCATGATAAAAGCGTGCGCACGCGTAAGCGTCCACCTCCCCCTTCTCCACGGGGCAAAGTACGCGAGGGGGATGAAAGCACGCGCCGCAGCGTCGTGACGATCTGGCGACGCGCACTCATCGTGTCATCTCGCAGGTTATGCTGAAAACACGATAGTTCCCCCGAGATCGCTATCTCCAGCGGTAAGTGGTAGATATAGCTTGTCATTTCAACGTAGAGGGTGGTGCGCCTTCGTGGCTCAGTGACTAACGCCTCGAACTCACAAACTAGAGATCGGACGTTCTATTCCACATCCCGGAGTCTTTTTCTGGATTATCTTTTTTCTTTTTCTTTCATATATATATATATATATATATATTATATATATATATATATATATATATATATATATATATATATATATATATATATATATATATATATATATATACAGATACGTATACATATACGGTGAATGACACCGGCGGCAAACTCCAGCCTAGTGTGTCTATATCATTGTTATCGCAATAATGTAGCCACATGCTTAACTTGCACAGTTAGCAGCAATGTCAGCACTCTGCAGTTTTAAATACTAGTAATTAACCAAAATCAAATTTAAACATCATGAATGCATGTCCATTGCACGAAGTCGCCGTCACTTTTTTAGATTCTTCAATTTACCTAATTAAATTCTTTTCTTCAGTGGGATGCACGTGGTTAATTTTAACCGCGATTACTTGCATCGCATTTCTCCTCGACAGTGGCAGCAAGAGCAAGTTGTGGCTGTACTCCGTGGTGGCCATAGTGCTGACCATCGCCCTGGCCAGCGCCATCAGCGGGTCGCTGCGAGCCGCCGACGCCGAGGCGGACGAGTCGCACGAGTACGCCCGTCCCAAGAAGGCGACCGCCGTGCGACCCACGCCGTGCCCTTGCTCCAAGAACGGCGGCTCGAACGCCGCGGATCACGAAGACGGTGCGTCGCTCGAGCACCGTCGCTTAACCACGTTCGAACCGAAGCAGGCGACGGTGGCCGGAGTCGGGGATACTACGACGACCGTCGCTCCCAGTAAGAGCGCTACCGTCGACGGCTGGGTTAAGGTGACGGCAGCGGGCGGTGGTAGTGGGAGCACCGTCGAACAGCTGGGCAGCAAAGAGGGTACCTCGTTAGACCATGGCGTGCTGCAGAACCACGCGGGGAAGGCTACGAAGACCTTCGTGGGTTTCAAGATCGGGCCTGGCCGACGAAAGGAAGGCGCGCGAGCGTCGTCCACGTCGCGAACGACAGCGAAGAACGACGCCGTCGCCGGAGCTGCGCGCGAGGTGCCGACGCAGAAACAGCCGGACCCGTCAACCTCACCTTCATCGACAAGGTTGAATGCTGCAACGGATGACAAGTCCGTCACCCCAGGACCACCTTTTCTGCCATCGAAGAGGGTGGCGAGTGCGAAAAGAGCAGTGTTCGGGTTGCCGTTGAAGCAGCTCGCCAAAGAGTACCCGGAACGGGAAACGCCCAGTGCTGCAGCAGAGGGAAATGTTGGGACATCAGGGAACGCTGACTTCATGACGGATACAGCGTCAGTTATCGAAGCTCGTTCGCACTGATTAAAGCTTATAAATGTCGACGAGCTTCACGTTGAACAACGGTGACGCTAGGAAAAGAGGCCCGAAAGTACGTACTATGCGGACAATCGCCAATCGTTTATTATAAGGCATCTGCCAGTTTAGTACGAATAAAGAATGGCATGCGCGAAACCGTGGGTGCCCTCATTATTTTATGCATCTAGTTCTTTAAATATCTGCAGGCCTCATCCGAAAACGCAACACAGTGACAACGAAAGCTGTATAAGTGGCATTTCTCAAGCTTGTTGTGCGCTCCCTTGAGGCAACTAATACCAGTATACTTGAAAGTTATACCCACAATATCAGAAATATAGTTTTTGTGAAGTTACAAACACCCATTATGCCAGAAAGTATAATTTTTGTGAAATAGGAAATCCAGGAAGCTGAGAAATATAATCCTGTACCTTAGCGGGACGGCTGAATGCTTTCCCATAGTTGAGCACGAAGTACTCAAAATTGTTAAACATTTTTTTTCTAAACACAACCCCATATAATGTCATTATTTGGCATACTGCAGAGAAGTCTGCTGAAACTGCTAGACATTTTTAAAGCATTAAAGGCATTTTGTGCTGCACCTCATGACAATGAAGAGTGGGTTAGAGACATTGAACGACTCGCTTTTTACACAATTCACATGAAGTGACACATTTGGCTTGTTATTTTGCTCTGGAGCGTGTATATGGTCTTTTTGCGAAGTCGTTTCAAGTTGCGGCTTGGCTCTGTGATAAAATACTCGACTGTCACGTGTTGGGGCTCCGTTCAAATCCCATCATGTCCTGGATGTTTTTTTTATTTCATTTTCATTAACGAACACCGCCGGTGGCAGACATTGGTGCTAGATTCTGCTCTTGTGATTCCACAGAAGATTTTGCTGTAAACATTATAGCAAGCTTCCTAGAATCACCGAACTCTCTTTGAAATCATAAACTACTTTGAAATAGTTCTTCAGTTAATAAGAGCAAATAATGGTAGCGTGGTCGATAAGGCGTTTAACTCGTATTTATTGCCTGAGGGACAAAGCCAGTTACCAACTTGTTGGGCAAGAAGTGTTCGATCGTGATATCCCTGACAGACTCTGTCAGAAGAGCCAGTGCTCGAATGCCGACAAGATCTGTCTACACACCGAAATTAAGTCAAGGCCTTACTGAACGTTTTGTGTAGTAGTGGTCTACTGAATAGGCTATAGCATTCCAGCTTTCTGGGCGTGCCTACTTTTCTCCTCGCTGCCTTCTCTTTATTTCCCATTTCCCCTCCCCGTAGTTCAGGGTAGAAAACCAGATGCTATAATTCTGGTTTACTTCCCTGCTTTTCTCTCAATTTATTCTCTCTCTTTATAAGGACTCGTCTGGCAACTGTCACATCACACTAAAAGACACTTTTTCACAGTTCAGCATGTTATTGCACACACTCAGCTATCCGTAAAACACGCCAGTGGGCATGCTTCTCCATCAGAAAAGGGAAAAGAAAGATATTAAGGTGACCAAAGCATGGCAGGTGAAGGAAGATGAACCCACAGGAACAACTGGACGAACAAGGATACTATGTCATACAAACGACTAACAAATGAAGCCCAGCACTGTCTAATTAAAACCTAGAACTTGAAGCTTACTGATACATAATCCTCCAGTAATGGCATCTCGTTTTTGAATAAAGATCTGCAAAGCTCACACTAACACATTGATCTCCAGCTTTGCTGATGAAGAACTCCTTCTTTATTTCTATCTCCAATTCGTTGCTCGGTCTTTTGTTGCTAGAGCACGAAATATTCGCCCTGGCGACTAAACTGTCTGTTTTGATGGGCATGTCAAATTTATTTCAAGTTTGGAGTCAAATCGTATTACAAGCGATTTAGCGTGTTTTCGCGCGTCACATTTTGCCTTTTAGAGTTATCTACGTATCTCGAAGCCTTTCCAACTACTGCCTTGTCAAATACTCGCTCAGTCGTAATGTCAGCGCTATGTATAAAGCAGTCACAAAGCATATGAACTCCCGTGAATGTGACTTTGTGAAAGTGAAATGCCCTTCGTTTGTGACATGTTGTTCACAAGGACAAATTAAAAAAAAACTTAGTCCAAAATAATAATGATTATTGACGCTCCATAAATAGAAGCCGTGTATCTATTGTTCGCGGAGCATATCCATATCTCTTGAAACAATTTTTCATGCAATACAAATAAAGCTGTCTTTCACATCGAGAGAAAAAATAAACACCTTCAGTACTTTATAACACAGCAAGAAAAAGTTCACTTCTTCGAAGTTGTTTTTTTTAAAGAACGTTTGTTGAGACTAGTCCTTTTCAAACATGAAATAAAATTGTTTGTGTGGCTCTGAAAAGGGCGGGGATGTCCAAAGAAATCTCAAAGTAAGTAGTTTTAAATATAGTCATGTAAAGCTTAAGAAACAGCGAAGCTGGATAATCTTAAGGCCTCAACAGGGCCTGCTTGGTTGATACTAGGTTTTTTTTTTTTGCTTTGACAAAGTAGAGTCTAACAACAGTCTGCCTCAAACCCTGCGAGAATGTCCTAACTTCAGCGCCAGAAGCATAGGCGCAGAAGTGGCTGCGGCATCCTTGGTAGAAGCGCGAGCCTTTCGTCACTTGATCGTATACGCGCTGTTCGCGTCACACCGGGCAAAAATCAGGCCCGGTGGCTGCGCGGACTGCCT
The DNA here is from genome assembly GCF_043290135.1 of Rhipicephalus microplus. NCBI lineage: Eukaryota > Metazoa > Arthropoda > Arachnida > Ixodida > Ixodidae > Rhipicephalus > Rhipicephalus microplus. The sequence goes on from NC_134708.1 coordinate 51,612,767, forward strand.
TCATCGGTAAGGGCGACTTAGCGGTGACTGCTCCTCGGCGCATGCACAGCTATGAGAGGTTACACTCAGCCGGTGCGCTGCTGTGGCTTGCTAGGCAACTGCATGGTAACTTCATGGCGAGTTCTAGGCGAGTACAGGGAGAACGCTTGCGGACGGAGGACGTTTTATATCAAGCTTGAAGAGCGTAGCTCTTAAAAAAAAACATCTACCTATATACTGAAGCACTAAAGGGGAAGGATGAACAGGTTTTCGCACAGAAACGGACATGCCAGAATTTTCAAAACACCCGAGAAAGATACAGAAAACTGTTTTCTTCACAACCATGATGCACAACGCGGTTACGCTCTATACGCTATATTACGCTATATAGGAGTCGGCATAACACACAAATGAAACGCGTCTTTACAGAAGTAGTTAAGTGTTTATTGGGAATTGTTTCAGCAACAACAAAAATTGCACAGTCGCGTTAGAAGCGACAAGCAGCTCCAAACTTGCAGCGCACAGCCCAAGAAAGCACGCACGAAATTAGCATACACAGGATGAGCGCCGACTAACAACTGTCACAGGTCGTCATTTAAAGCCCAATGTTAAAACAGAAACACACATGAAACGCACCCAAGTATACACAAGACAAGCACGAGCAACTGTCACGATTCTTCCTGCGTCGTTTGTAAGCAGCACACTCCTTTCGTAAGCGGGGCCGTGGCAGCGTGCGAAGTGACCTTCGTCCTTTCCCTAATCACGAGTTTGATACGCACGCGCGCTGGAGAGACCACGCTCTTAGGAGGCGGCGCTTCGTGGAGGCGACAATTTTTAGGGCACGCCCAACGCGAGCCCGTCGCACCATCTCTCCACTGATAATGAAAACGTGATAAAGCTTCGAAACTCTGTGGACTACCAAAGGGTGTATGGTGTATATAAATGGCTCGCCGCTTGCCTTACGGACAACGCTCGTTTTGTGGCGTAGCGGTTGGCGCAACGCGCTAAGAATCGGGAGGTTTGGTTCCGCGTGAAGAATGTCAAAGCACGCGTGAAGAACCGTCACAGTTCTTACTTCTTCGTGTGTGAGCAGCGTGCTCCTTTCGCAAACGTGGCAGTGGCAGCGAGCAAGTGACCTTTGTGCTGCCCCGAATCACGAGTCTGATCAGCGCGGGCGCAGGAGACCACGCTCCGTGGAGGCGGCACTGATTCAAACGTAGAGGCGAAGACCTTGAGAGCACGCCCAATGCTAATGCAAGACATTCGTACCGTCTCGTTACTAATGATCAAAACACGTTGAAGGTACGAAGCTCTGAGGACCGCCAAACGGTATATGGTTTATATATAGTAAATGGCTGTACGTTAGCATCCTTGACGACGTACGTTCCGTGACATAGTGGTCAGTGCCGCGCACTCAGGTTGATGAGGTATCTGGCTCGACGCTAATCAACGGATCATTTCATTCGCGTTTTTTTTGCAACCTGTTCAAATATTTTTAAAACGTCATATCTGTGACTGAAATGCGTAAGTGGAGCCGTGGTGAACCCCAGCATAAAACTTTTTTTTGCGTTAAAAACAAACAGTGGGCCTGCACTAATAATTGACGTCAGTCACGTCAATCGATAGCTCTCAGAGACGGACCTCGTTAAATGGACAATACAGAAAACGCATTTTCTTGTGTTAGTTCATTTACTACTCACAATGCCAGAAACAAACTTTAGCTCGAGGAGACGCTTGGCAGGATAGAAGACACTTTAAAAGAAACTAAAGACGGTGACGCTTCCTTGAAATTTCTGCACTGACTTTCTGAGATGTCAAAGATTTCAACTGCGTCTTTTAAAAGCTATATTGCTCGTAATAAGGGAAAACGAAGTACATTGTTCGCAGAGAAGCGGCCAAAACGAAGTTTCATGAAGTTTTGTGGAATCGGCGTGGCCAAAATGCACAAAAAGTTATTGAAATCCATGACGTTCTACTGACATTAATGTCAAGAATTCATTTAGAATTAATAAAAGTTTAGCACTGACCATCGCTTACTTTTTTGTTCATAAGCATAAGGTGATTAAACTAATGAAAGTAGTTTACAAACATAATTTCTCAGTCTAGATAAATCCATCTTTGACCTTTCAGGAGGAGGAGGAGGAAACATAAATGAGGAAGGACGGTGAGGTTAGCCAGTTCTCAGACCGACTGACTATCCTGTACTGGGGAAGGGGGTAAGGGGGATAAAAGTGTTTCTTTGACGCTCAAGTGGGTGGACTGTAAGGAGGTCTTCAAATGCAAATTTTTCGAAGCGTTTCAAAGGAACTAAAGAGCAATAAGGTTCTTCGCGTATTAATAAATACAATTTAACAATCCAGAAAACCCCACTCTAACCGAGACATGACGCTTGGTAAGCGAGAAAGCGCATGAAACGAAACTGCTGGTGGAGACGCCACTTTAAGATTCCAGCACAAAACACCGTGTCGTTATAGATTTTGAAGACGTTTTCTAAGGCCTGCGTATGTTCTAATCGATAAAACTAAAGTACATTGTCATTTTTGGGTGCTATAGGCTTAGCATAATAGTTTCAGAAAATTTATTCGAGTCAGTGTCGCGACATTACGAAAAATACATTTTGAAAATTTCGACGTCACTTGAAGAAACTTCGGTGTGACATTTAAAAATGAAACTTCCACCTTAATTGTCCTCCCTAATAATTAACTAATTATAATGAAACATGCGGCATTAGAGTTATCAGGTGGCAGTTTTCTAATCAAACCAAGTCATTGATTTAATTATTGTTCCTTTAAAGTTGTAAGATGGTATTGACCTCAATGGCAGCAAAAACGAAGCTCATTCAGTCAAAAGTACTTAGATTAATTTGTATTATTTCCCATTGTAAATATGAGATACACAAATAGAGGATCAACGCGAATGGTAAAACTACATGTAATGACTGCGCTGTTTGTTTTAAATCGCCCAGCCGTTTTGTTTACTGTGTCCCTACATTACAAAATATCCTGGAAGCGACACTAATGTTTGATTCAACCGTACGGTAGTGGTGTGTTTTTCTTATAATGAGGTAAACATGCGTTTGGCGGGTTGAACAATTGGATCTCTGAGGTGATGTAAAGAGTAAAACGTAGTTGACGCCTGCCTCACCAGGTGCCTCCACGATACTTGAGAGATAGAAAAGGAATGTTTAAATTGAGTGATCGCACTGTGTGGCCAAGGTGAGTGGCCTGCGGTGGGCTTTCACCACATCTCGGGCCCGTTCAAACAGGCCTCACTGATTTTTCAGGTCAGTATCTGATCACTTGCACTCTCCCTCCCGTTAAATTAGGGAAGTCCAGCTAGAGTTTCATATATGCATAGAGTGTCCAGGACATCACCATACTTACAAATGTACACTATCGTCCTTTATGAAATTGAACTCGCGAGCGCGTGGCCTGCGCTCTGCGGCAGGCTGCCTACAGTACCATCAACCGACAGCAAAAGAAAACACGTTCGCTTTCAGCGTCATCTTTTGCCAAAAAAAAAATTAACAATTATGCCCGGCTGACAAGCACTGCTAGATTGCACTTCCTCTCTGCTCAGGCCTGCAGTACCTAGTCCACTGCTATCATATCAAACGCTGTGTGCGACCACGGCGCAGGTTAGTAATCGCCCGATATCGCTCACCGCGCGAGCGGGGAGGAAACGTAATCTAGCAGCGCTTGTCTATTGGCCATGACTCGTTATCTTGCTTGGCCATAGATGACGCCAAAAGCAAACGTGTTTTCTTCACTAGTCGGTTGATGGTGCTGTAGGCAGCCGACACAGAGCGCAGGCCACGCGTTCGCGTGTTCCCTTTCATAATGGACGACAGTGTACGAGCGCTATGCTGATGAGCAGCGGGGAAGTAGTGTACCGTACACGTAAGTGTTTGCCTGCCGCTTCCTGAGGAGAACTGCCTCTTCTCTAGTTTGGCTGGGGTGAGCAGACAGATTGATTTTTCTCCAGGGTCTGCGGTGCGTCGCTATAACAAAAATTGTCCACGTTTTCAATGAACTCCTTCAGTATACGTCTGTTAATTATTCCCAAGTTTATTCTGTACGAAAAAATTCTATCATGGGACGCAACAAACACATGGAAACGGTGTATTTGACAAGCACAATAACATAAAAAAATGCTTAAGCCCAATATACATGACACCCTCGAAAAAAAAATGTCTAAGTTCACTCGTGTCCCGAACAAATGCTACTAATGATTAACATACACACACACTTATCACAATAGACACTATGTACGCGATGAAATATGCCCGAAACGTACAACAATTGGTCAAAGTGTTAGCAAATATGCACGACAGATGTCATGACGCGTGTCATATAAAGCGTTACAATGGAGTGCATATACACAAGAACCTACACACATATAAGGCATACACAAACACATAGAAATATTGGCCCTTACTTTTTTTTCAACTCATGCTCCAATATCACGTGTACCCAAAGTACCTGTAACTCTTAAAGCAAAATCACCGATTTGGCACGACTTCTCTTTTCTAAAACACTCTTACTACAACAAACACTTTTACTACGACAAGGCTCGATCAGAAGTGTTTAAAAGAAAAACAAAAGTATCGATCAATGATTCTGCCTCCAAAATGTGCTTTGGTTCTTCAGATCAGTTAACGTAATCAATTTTGACAGGCACAATTCTTCCTTGACATGCTAATACCAGTAAAGGAAGTTTTTTATTTCTTATCTTGTAGTGTAAAAGGTGGAATACCAAAATGGTATGAAGAGTGAGATCTCAGAACGCTGACGAGAACAATGAAAATAATAATAACTATATGTGGGATTTTAGTTCCCCAAACCCTGGTATGATTATGAGAGATGCCGAAACGGCTTGCTCCGGACATTTCGACCATCTGGTGTTCTTTAACGTACATTGCCATCACACAGGTCATGGGCCTCAGCCATTTCGGTGTCAACGAAATGCGACCACTGCGGCCAGGATCGAACATGCAGCATTCGTGTCAGCAACCGAACACCCTAGTCACTGACCCACCGAGACGGACAAAGCAATGAAAGTTGTCAGTACAACGAGTGATTGTAAACACCAGGCAATGTAATTGGCAACGCCCAACTTCTGTCAGTGAAACAACAAAGATAAACAGGGCGATATGAAGAACGCGGCCTTGCCAGACAGACGCTTAGACGCGTCATCCTCAATCAGTTGGATGGTTTTTAGTACCATTAAGACTCGCTCTCTGAATTTCGTGCCAACCGGTTGTGCCCCCGCGATCTCCGACGACAGCGCAGCTCTGGCCGACTGGCTAGCCCTACATCATCTCCTGCCGCCAACAAGAGATCTCGCTGAGTGGTGCACCATCCTCGGACCCCTGGGGCCATGTCGATTTTTCATATATTCTCCTTGCTTCTGGGTGTCGCTGTCCCTGCGCCCCACTCTCTCCTTTCTCCTCTCTATCTCTATACCTTTAATCCTATCCTTTTAATCTCTCCTCACCCCTTCCCTTGTGAGCTATATTGAGGTGTCACACTTTGTGCAGTCAGTTACGGGGCTCACTATTCTCTTCTTTTCTCTGTAATAATTACATAAGTACAATAAATCGATGCGTGTGGATACGAGTTAAAGATAATGAGGAGCGCAAGACACCTCAAACTTAAACTCAGAAGCACTAAATCATGAACAGGTCGGTGGGAATTCATTGAAGACGAGATTAAGGCAGTGTAGGCACGAACCCAAGAGAAGAGAAACAAAAAAAAAGTTGTCGACTAAGAAGAGAAAGGTCGCACTGCGGCGGCATGCAAGATAAACGAGAATTTACCTGTGGATGCTCAGGAATCGCAGCGTCACCTTTCAACCAGACACACGTCTTAGCATACGAGAAGAATAACTGTAAGCATGACATGTCTTCTTTATGAGCGGCAATGGAAAGCTGATTCACGAACGCAATTCACTAATCCTGATTTGCGAAGCATTGGTCATAAAACGCGTTGGTATAAAACTGCTCACTGATCAAGTATTGGAGCATAGTTGCTACGGATAATGTAAAATAAATCAATAGGCAACAAGCCTCCTGTGGAGGACCTCCTGTGCACTTGATAAATCTTCAAATACAACGACGACCTGTGTACGCTGTACAAAAACAACGCAGTTAAAATAGACTTTATAACTTATACGTGTACGGAATTCACCATACCTAGAGCCTGATCTCCAAAGCACATGCCTGCCTATCTATCATTTTTTTGGCTCTCTGCTTTGCAGCATGTCCGCGTCTAGCTTTGCCGGCTCATTGGCACCTGCAAAAGCAAATTAGGTAAAAAAAGTAGGAGACCCTTAAGCTTCGCTCTTGAGAGTTAAACGCGATTGCAAAATCCGGCCCCTAGAGCACCCTTCAACCACTAAGTGCATACTTATTGATATGTTTTATTACATACACAAGCACGCACACAAACACGCACACAGTAGATTGGACCAGCACGCACCATTATCACCGAATGGGCTCGTTTTCGTCGTGAACCCTCTCGAAGAAAATGCGTTAAAGGGCTCTGAAACACTGTTTCATGTAACCATGGAATGAAATCACTAGAAGAGCTTATTGCCTCACGAATTCAACGGCGCAAAAATTTCAGGAATCCGTCCAGTGCGAGTGGAGTTACAGAGGTTTGTCGCATTCTGCAATTGCATTATCTCTTCTCTCGTCCCGACAAAAGCGCTGTAAGCTAAGCAAGGAGGGGTGGCCGGGTGAGTAGAGTTACAAAGGTTTGTTGCATGCTGCAATTACTTTATCTTTTCTCTCGTCCAAACAAAAGCACTGTAAGCTAAGCAGGCAGGGGTGGCAGGGTAAAAAATTGGCAGCATGTTCACGGAGTGAATGATGGAGATTGGGGCGAAGCATTCGTCGGTCTATTCGTTCTTGCTTCCATGCGTTCGTCTGTGTGACCGTTCATGCGTCCATCCACCCGTCCGTGCGTGCGTCTGTTCGTGCGTCCGTCCCTGCGTTCGTCCATGCATCCGCCCCTGCGTCCGTTTATGCGTCCATCCATGCATCTGTCTGTGTGTCCGTTCGTCCATCTATTCAACACTCCAAGTACCATCATCTCGCATCTTTTCATCATATATTCCCCATATAGAAGCACCGCCACCCAGCGTACATTACAAGGACTAAACGAGAGGTGGCACACGCACACTTTCTTACGGCTTGCGCTTTGGGTCTACTTCCCACCTTAACCATCTCTAGTTCATAGAATATACTAGTTCACTGTATGCAAGGCACTGCGGCCCAACGCTCGCTAAACCTTTCTAAAACCGAGGAGGTTACGCCCAGCCAGTATAACGTTGCAACCTTTTCCTGTCAGATAGTGTTCAATGTACATGCCAATGGCTGCTAATGGGAAAGGAGAGACAGGAGAATTCGGCTTTTACTTTCTTACGGCTTGCGCTTCGTATCTACTTCCCACCTTTAACCACCTCGAGTTCATTCATGGTATATACTGGTTCATTGTATTCATGGCACCGCGGCTCAACGCTCGCTAAACCTTTTTAAAACTACGGAGGTTACACCCAGCGAGTATAACGTAGCAACCATTTCTTGTCAGATAGTGCTCAATGTATATATGCCAATGGCTGCTAATGGGGATTGCAGCGTGCGCGTTAACTAAAAGCCGAATGCTCCTGTCTTTCATTTCCTATTAGCAGCCATTGGCATGTACATTGAGCATTATTTTTTATTGTTCAACAACGCACAGCAGAAATCTCTCACCAGCACCACCTTGGCAGTCAAAATGTTATATTTGTTATATACTACAACGGCTACGAGAGACGAACGGGTGCCGCTATGAGGAGCTTCGCGCCTAAAAAACTACCGCGCCTTTTGACTTTGAGCACTTTTTTACATGCGAAGCATTTCTTAGCGAACTTCGGCGACTTTGAGCGTATCAATGTACCTATCTATCTAGCCGCCTACAACTTTTACCTCTCCTGGCTGTTTAGATCATTGTATCGATACGGAACTTGGTATGGCATAACATGACTGCATGAAGAACATATTTGACTAGTCATAACATGAAAATCATGAGATGTATGGCATAACATCACTGCATGAAGAACATATTTGACTAGTCATAACATGAAAATCTTGAGATGTATGTCATAAATGTCATGATTTACATTTCATGGTCCTGCAGTTCTTGCGGTGGTTTAATTCACATGGCGTGTTGCAAAAACTGGTATGGTATGACATGATTGCATTGCGAACACAAGCGACATAACCTAACATGAAAATCCGGACATGCGTGTCATGTAATACCATGACTACATGCCACCCTCATGATGCGCTCACGGCCGTTTCACTAGCGTCGCATATACTAAATTTGCTATTACGGTACGTGAATGGGTGAAGAAGGTATAATACTAGTGCAAACATGATAAACATGAGATGCGTGTCATGTAACAACATGACTACATGCTACGCTCATGACGCGCTCACCACCGTTTGGCTAGCTTCACATATGCCAAATTTGGTGTTACGTGATGTCAATGGATGATAAAGAAATGTTACTAGTGCAAACATCTAGAGACCATTGCTGAATCAACTGAAGATGGCGTTGGCATGATCCGCTAACTCACGAGTGGAGCGACCAGCAAAAAAAAATGCTCGTATCATCAGCGTAGATGACATATACTTTACCGTGTGATCAATGCTGACAATGTCAATAATTACAAAGAAATAAAAACGGGTCTATGATGCTTGCTTGAAGTACACCTAAGTTAACTTTTCTTGAGGAAGATACGTGTCCATTATTTCTACTTTCTGTGGGTGGTGTTGTAGTTACGATCATATTAAGGAGTGGGCATTACCCCCAACAGGATAGTGATGAAGCTTCTGCAGAAGAATATGATCGCTAAGGCTATAAAATGCTTTCGTGAAGTATAAGAAAACCCTAATACGAGGTTTTGATTTTCGAAATTTTCAAGTATATATTCCTTTTGCACAGAGAGGGCAAGTTCCGTTGATCTATTTTTTTAGAAACCATATTCTGCTAGCTTTAGAACCTCATAACGGTTGACGACGGATGCGATTCGTTTAACTATTATTTTCTCTAGTACTTTGGAAAAGACTGGCAGGATGAAAATAGGACGGTGATTAGAAAAATTGTTTCTGTCATTTTTCTTATAAATTGCACACACATATTGCATTTTACGTTTGAATGTTTCGCTTGTAAGGCATATATTAAGTATGTCAACTAAGCCGTGCGACATCATGACTATAACATATTTAATTGGTGTGATTTGTGTCCACAATATAATGAGAAATTTGCTGTTATTGAGTTTACTGAAAGGGGACACTACCTTAGACTGACGAGGTTTAAAAAAATGGTGTGCTCGTTGTGTTATTTTAGCGCCGGGATACAGTTAATGCACAAAAGTGTGAAGACAAGGAAGTCATTAAATGCATAAGAAAGCGCCGATCTTTCAACTCCATACTGTGTTTTACTAGTTTGGTAAGTGGTTCAGGTGCATGACCTATTATTTTTTACTTTTCCACAGCTGTTCTGACTTTCCTTGAGAAGAGCTGAACAAATGGGTTTTGAGTGATTCAGCAGACCTTACTTCCACAGACGATCTGTAAAATTGTTCACGTTTTCTTATTTGGCTGAGCAGACCATTATTCATCCATAGGTTCTTACCATTTTTTGGCCGTCTAGATGTTTTGTAGGGAAACATTGTTAATAAATCACTAGAAAGTTGCACAAAAGTTTTCATGGGCTTCATATGGATCGTATTTTTTTTCAAAACATCATGCCAGTCTACGTTCGTTAAGGAATCTCGTAAATTTGAAGAAGTTACAAGGTTAATCTGACGGTACACATAGACTTTCATCTGCTTTTTTGCACTGCTGGATTGAGGAACTCTGTGCCGATAATTCATGTGGGGGCTGACGACGATGAGGAATGATGCCTGAAGTGGGTATGCGGCACAGTTAATAGGAGATCAAGGACAAGCTTTTGTAATGTGTCGGAGCATCGGACGACCCACGCTATACGCAGGTTTTACAGCGAGAGCTGTTATGAGATCAGAACACAGGTCACGTGCCGCGCCGTAGTTGTTTGCAGCTGTGGCCGCTGGTGTCTATAACGAACGCCTCCTAGAAAAACTATGTTTAGAACGTCGCTTTTTTTCCGATTGAGAGGCTCCTGCCAGCACTTATTCTCGAAGGTCATGAATCCTGCCTTGTGTTGCCACCGGCTGCCGCGTGAGACCGCTCTCCTCCGTACCACTCAGTCACGGGACATTACCGTACCGCTCTGCCACGTTACATGATGGCTGCTCGGAGGCAACTGTGAGAGTATTGCAGTGTTCGCAGGGGGCGTGCCGAAGGAGGAGGGTGAAATCAGAAGGTTGGGCAGCGCGTTCGCGGCTCACTTTCCAGGCATAATTTTTTAGGAGGCGTTGCGATAACCAATATCGCAAGAAATAAGAAAAAAACTCAGTAAATAAAAACATCAAGGACACAATGGTATTCAAACCCGGGTCCACTGCGTGCCAGCCATTATTCTACCTCTGAGCAATGCTGGCGCTTGAAAGTCATTTGCAAACTGGCCTTAGGCAGACTTGATGTCGGGAAAGGAATTGCGCTAATATACGCATGCCCTTGATATCCTATTAACTGTGGCGCTCGCCCACTTCAGTCATGATTTCTCATCGTCGTCAGCCACTGTGTGAACAATTGGCACAAAATTCCTTGCAAGTGCTTAGCGGATACCACGCTTCTCAGAAAAATGACGAAGGATAGCATAGCGAATGCCGGCCCCAGACGTTATTATTAATAATGTCGTTTAGGGTACCGAGCAACTGTGCTTGCAGCAGTTACCCAATGAGTGTTTACAAAAGGCTCTGAAATGCTGTTCTTCGAGCTTTCGCAGTTACAGGGCAGTGCGTTCTACGCAGGCCTGGCGTTATTGACTGTTTTTACAGCTGTATTCGAAGGCTGAAAAAAAAAGTTTAAGACAAGGGGATACGATCGCCCCATTGCTACTAACCACGTGCTTACAGGAGGTTTCTAGAGGTCTGAAATGGGAAGAGTTAAAAACAAGGGTTAATGAAGAGTACCTTAGTAACCTACGATTCGCTGATGACATCCATCACCTTGATGAGTAACTCAGGGGATGGATTACAGCTCATGATTTCTGAACTAGACACGGGAAGCAGAAGAGTAGGTCTGATAATTATTATTCACAAGTATTGTGCAACTGTCTCGGCAGAAAACAGCACTTTTCTATATGTGGAGAGACACTGGAAGTTGTAAAGGAATATGTCTACTTACAAAAGGTATAGTAACCACGGAGTTGAACCATGAGAGTGAAATTACTAGAAGAATGAAGATGGGGTAGATCACATTTGCCAAGCATTCTCAAATCATGAATGGTAATCTGCCACTAACCCTCAAGAGTAAGGTATATAACAGCCGCATTTTGGCGGTATTTACCAACGGAGCAGAAACCTGGAGGCTTACAAAGAGGGTTCCGCTTAAATTGAGGACGACGCAACAAGCCATAAAAAGGAAAATGATAGGTGTAAGCAGAGTGTATCGGGGAACAAATCAGAGTTAAGGATATCATATCTAAAGTCAAGAAGAAAAAAATGGTTGTGGACGGGCAATAGTGCGTAGGCAAGACAACCACTGGTCATTAAGAGTAACTGACTGGATTTCGAGAGAAGGCAAGCGGGTTAGGGGGAGACAGAAGGTTAGGTGGGCAGATGAGATTAGGAAGTTTGCGAGTATAAAGTGGCAGCAGCAAGCACAGGACCGAGTTGACTGGCGGAACATGGGAGAGGCCCTTGTCATGCAGTGGGCGTAGTCAGGATGACGACGACGACGACGACGACGACGATGATGATTCTTAGACTGCTGGACGAGTGTGTATAGACTACTGCAATGTAGAACATATGAGAAAAACAGTAAAAACGCTGGTATGATTCAAAACAGTTTCTTCACACTTCATGGCTAAAATTAAGAGAATAAACAAAATGATCAAAGTGAAATCACCACTGCTCGTAAATCACGTGTTCAGTGTATTTAGGGTTTATATATTGATGCTGCTGATTGATGCTTCATATATTTTTATTGCACCACGCTTTATTTGTGTCTGCGCCACCATCAGCAGTGTGTTTGGAAGCTGTATGATTCCTAATTGTGTTAAATTGCCACATTTTTGTTAGCTGGTCTGTTATCGCCATGGCCTGTGGCTTTCATTCTCATCCCTTTCATCAAGTTTACATGGGTGAAAATATGAACTATTATTATTATTATTATTATTATTATTATTATTATTTATACAATGACACATGACAAATGCTTACGCCTTTATATGAAGGGTCATAGTATAGCCTCTAAGCGAGTGACAAATGTGTTGTCTACCATCATAGTACTTCAAGTGCTTTATACACGAGGCAGTGCTCATTCTCGTGTGAGTTTCCTTCGCCCCATCTTGGCATTTTGTTTTTGAACTTTAAAGCTATATACTGCATTGAACGGGCACGGACTCGCAGAATAAGTATGTCAATCTTTGCCAGCTAAACTGCTTCTTTTCTTACTGTCACAACCACACGAGAATAATGACGCACTGTGACAGCCGTTCTTCGAGTTACGATACTACTTTATTGCAGAATTTCTACGTTGTGGAAAGCTCCCTGCCACTAATTTTAACGTCAAAACTAAACACGTTTGCGCGATAGATCATCATACATAACATGTCACTAGATCCCATAGGTTGTAAATAAAATACTAAAGCTGGTTATTTATCAAGCTTAATTTATTTTTAAGTCGATGCTTCATTTTACATAAGAATTCTATTGCAATTCTTGAAGAGCAATTCTTGAAGAGAGACACAACTACTCATAAAAACAGTCAGCGCACTTTCGCGTTCAGCTTTGATGATGAATGTTGCTTGACTCCCATCTGCGAGTCAAAGGACACTTTGTATTACTCTGCGCAGTAAATTATTCTAGCTTTACAAGTTTCGAGCACACAAAAGTACCCGACACATTGCACGCACCGTGGACAGTTTGCACTTTGAGTTTTATTGAAACCAAATGGCAAACAAATGTGCCTAAAGAATAAAAGGCTTGAAAAGAAAAAAAGGTGTCAAGTGAGGTCTGACTTTATTTGCGACGTCCAGCCAACTCACTTCAGTATCTTAACCTCGAAGCTGGCAGACAAGCAGTGGATTTAAAATCCTAACTCAACATTACCAGGTAATTTTGAGAGTGCAAAAAGAGACCGGTTCTCAGTTCAACAACGTGGATACCACCTTCCATTGCAGCTTGGCATCACACGTACGAATGAATTTCACCTTCTAATTACTGTAAATCCCCATATTCAAAAGGACAATTACTTGATTTAAGCTCTAATCACGAAGAGCATATCGAAGTATCACGAAGAGCTGGCATATTGTAGATTGCTCGCCTGTTAAGGGGTACTGCCTATGACGTGACGGCACGGCACTATAGCAGAGTACAGGAAACGGCACATTCAGTTACTTTGCGTCAACTTATATTATTCAGCTTTACTGGAAGGTCCCCTGTACCAGCTGTTGACGATTGTACATTTGTATCATGCCCTTTTGTGAAAACATTACTAGGCATAATAAGAACTGTGAACTCTTAGCATTGAGGAAGTAACATTGACGATGTTTTTTATTCTTTTTATTTTTCCACCCTAAATGCAGAGATCTGCTCTGCTAGTATCTGCTTTTAGAAGTATGAATCCTGTTTTACGCATGCCTATTCGGTTACAAAAGGGCAAGAGCCTTCCCTTCGGTCAGCTGTCGACTGCTCCATTTTAGTAACGAAGCACGCAAAGACAGCACCCGTTCTTGGGCCGGCTATTCCTAATATTCTGCTTCGTTTTTCTCTTTTCCCTGCTAGCTGCCCGAGCACTCTAACCCTATTGTCGTTCTTGGTCGTCAATCTTCTCACAGATTATATGGTGCCACCTCCTCCGCATTGGCGCTTAATCAGGAGCCACGTGTTGCAATGACTCAAATCCGAAGAAACAATATTGTGCTCATCACGCCTACAGAACCCGCCGTTGCAGAGGAGACACAGGCTGCTACCTTTATACTGTTACGGCTGACTGAATTCATTTTCATAAGCTAGTTTCTAATGACATTCGATTCCGGTTCGCCATAATAGATGCAGAAGACTGTATATCACGCCCGTTTCCCTTCACTTAAGTAATAATAGCTTTAGGGCTTTCACACTTGAAAACCAAGATTATTATCAGAGACACCATAGCGGAGAGCTTCGCAAATCTCGACCACCTCGTGTTTTTTTTAGAGAGCTCCTCCAGCATTTCGCCTCCATGCACTGTTGGCGCTATAGTCCCAGGTAACTGGATGCCTAGTCTTGTTATCCCCAACTAGAAAGCTATCACCAGTGACCTTCACAACGCGCTGTTCTTCCTATGGTCTGTTCGAGCATCGGGTTGATATTTGGTGGTTTTATTAGGGGAAAGTTGCGACTGCATTAGAGTTTAATAATGAACATTTTTATGAAAATATCCATTATTATTTTTCAAAGACAAATGTATCACCCGCAAAGGCTGAAGTGCGTAGGAAAAATGTGTTACCGACCCGTGGAACAACCAACTTGTTTTCTGCATAATTTAGCAAAGTTTGCATTATTCGAACTACGTGCTTTGAAGTTCCATATGTCCGCTATACTTCTTAGAACATGAAGTTTTATGCAGCTTTTTACTTCTCACTCTTTCGACAAAACTTATGCTGATTTCTTGTTTCATTGATCCAGGTGAACCCACAATTATAGCACTGTATGTATCGATAATTTTTATTCACATTGGTCACGTAACCACCAAGGCGGTCTAGCGATTGTGGGGCTTGACTGCTGACCCGAAGATGGTGGGATCGAATTCCGGCCGCATCGGCCACAATTTAGATAAACACGAAGATGCCTGAGGCTCGCGTGCTTGAATTTTGGGACACATTAAAGATCTCCGGGTGGTTGAAGTTTCCGGAGCTCCCCACTACGGCATCTCTCATAATCATATGGTGGTCGTGAAACTGTTGAACCCTATCAATTACATCCTATTACCTATGTTCACTTCTATTTATTTGGGTATATTATTAACAAAAACCAGTATATATGTTTTTCGTCAAGTTCTCACGAGACCACGCACCGTGCATAATCATTAGCCGCTTGCACGCAGAGTCTGTGTAGGCGGCACGCAGCTTAGTCAATCAGCTGCTCATGTTTTCGCCAACATGCGCGTACCTTCATGACTCAGTCTTTTCTGGCGCATCGTGAGTTGTATCAACACGGCAAGCTAGTTTGGGGTTTTACGTGGGGAAACATTATACTTATGAGGCAAGGCATAGGAGAGGGCTGCCGAAGGTTTGACTATGTGGTTCTATTTAACGTGTACTGACATTGCACAGTGCCCGGCCCTTTACGGTTTCGCCTCCAGTGAAATACGACCGCCGCTGCAGGTATCAAACCATGGACGTCTGGGTTAGTGGCCGAGCACTGTAATTGCTACACTACCGCGGTGACTTAAATCAATAAGTCAGAATAATGTGTCTTTTGTTCTCTTCCTTTGTCTACGTTTTTATACACTGTTTCTTAAATATGTACTGTGCGTCGTGTTTGGGTTTCTCAATACGCACCACTCTGCTGGCGGGGCTGGACGTGTCTCATAGGCACCCATTAGCTGAGAACAACAACAAAAAAAAGCTTGAGAACAGTGTCCAATTTTAGGATATTTTAGATTTTGGCTACACATTCTAATAAAATATGTAGGCAGCTTGTAGTGGCGCAAGGCTGGACTAACTGCAGAGCTTTGGCCAACCTAGATTATTAGCAAGGTCCTAAATAGCACAGTCGAGTTATGGTAGTCCTAATTATCGTTGTTGTATTTAGCATTTGAACAACTTTTATAGGCATTACAGAGAGAGGGAGAAAAAAGATGGGGAAAAAGTTGAGAAGTCAGGGTTGATAAATGGGCTTTGTACAGTTTGCTATCGCATGCGCACGGTACATTCATGTAACAAATAGTTCACACAGATGTAGTGTGCAAAGGCAAGAATAAACAGGTGGACACATAGAAAATCTCCCCACGTGATCATCGGTACCCAAACAAATACCTGAAAGCATGGTACCTGAACAAAGCTGTTGATGTTTTGTACAACAGCTCTTGAGATGTGAAAATTCAAGTAAAAAAAAATGGCCCCGTATCTGCATTTTTCGCCGCACACGTCGTCGAAAGACGATATTCTTGCATCTAGAGAAAGTGAAGAAAACGTTTGTTTGATGTTCTGCGCGAGAAAATTGCTGAATTGTATTCTGAAGGCGCTGCGTTTAGAGAGTCTCGATGCGTGCAGCGAAGGCAAACGAGCGCATCGAGGCACGTTAGATACGAGCGCTATCTGGCAGTTATCTTAGAAAACGAAGGAAGGCGCGCGCGCCTGTCTCTGAGGCGATAAGGTGTAGAACGCGCCGTAACGGGCAGGTAACTGGCAGTAAAGGGCAGGTGCCACCACCATGTAGTCCTAGCAAACAATCGGAAACACTTTCCTTTTTGAGTACAGCGTTGCCATGTCAGCGCAACGTGATAAATGCTATGGCCATTAAAATTACTTATGTATGCCTTCTCTAGTATAAACATACACACATACACATACAGAATATTGACGTGTCGTTATGGTGCCTCAGATGAGTGCAATAATTGCTTTTAATGGACAATCGCGCAAGTATGAACGCAGTATTAGTGGACGCTGGGAATGGGGTTGGCCGTTTGGGGAATCCTTTGAGACCGTGGGAGTATCGTTACGTTGAACAAACAGACAAACTTACAGACAGACAGACAGACAGACAGACAGACAGACAGACAGACAGACAGACAGACAGACAGACAGACAGACAGACCAAAAGACAGATCAAAGTTTTTGCGTCAAAGTACCCTAAGAAAGATTTAAAAGAAATCGACGCCGTATGTGCGTGCGTCCCTGCAAGGGGCATCGAAAGACGATAGGCTTTTGTGTGCAAATGCCGCATGACACGTGGCCACCATCTGCAGCGCTAATGCCTAGAAACGAAAGTTCTGTTCTGTTCTGTTTTAACTGTTTTGCTGTGGAGAGGTTGAGGTGCCTATTGCCTCGGCTACTCCATATCACAAAGTTCTGCAGCGAAAAATAAAATAATAAGACAGAACGGTACCCAAAAATTAACAATACGGAAAAGAAAGAAAAAAAAGAAAAAACATAATAGTACACTGAAACCAGTTCAAATATCATGTTAATACAGTTTTCTTCACGCAGTTCCCATAGTCATAAACTACTTACACGCACACCTTACTATTCTAATGTCTGTATATACATGACCACACTTTACATAATACCCATCTCTGGCTGTCAGTCATAGGCGCTTGTCCAGTCCGGTCTCCCCTAAAAAGTCTGTCAGGAAGATTATTGCCTTTTTCTGGAGATGCACCTCGGGCCATGGTCCAAGTAGTTTCTTTATTGTGAGGGGCCGTCTGTCCAAACTTGCTAATTTGTTCTTTAATTTTTCTTTTTCATTCGCGTATATAACGCACTCCAAAAAAATATGGCGAACATTTTCTCCTGCATGACAACAATGGCATTCCGGTGAGTTGGATCGATGTATCTTGTGCAGGAAGCTGTTTGTGTATGCTACTTCCAATCTAAGTCGGTGGATCAATGTCTCTAGGTGTCGTGGGAGGTCTGTCGCTATGGAAAATTTTCTGAGTGGATCAACTTCATAAAGTACCGTTTCCTTTGATTTAGGGTGCTCAAACCACTTCTCCATCAAACAATGGTTAGCTCCTTGCAATATAAAATGCCGAATATCCGCCCCAGACATTGGGATTGCGAAATCCCGTCCTTCCTTCAATGCTTTCTTTGCGAGACTATCAGCATATTCATTTCCCTTTATTCCAATGTGGCTGCGTATCCATTGTAATACTATGTTGTGACCCTGCGATGAGGCATATTCCACAGTTTCTGCGATACATTGTGCTATTTCACCATTTTTGTAAGGTGATCTTACATTTCTGATTAGCTGAAGAGCAGGTTTGCTATCAGTGCATATCACCCATTTTCATGGCTCAGGATTCTCGCAGAGAAGCTTAACTGCTTCAAAGATAGCCACCAATTCTGCTATCGTCGATAAAGATTTGTGCGATAATTTGTACATCTCCTGTTTCTGAATTTTGGGTATAAAGACCGCACAGGCTGACGCTTCTTCTGTGCATGATCCGTCTGTATATATCTTCGTTTTTTCATTATGCATTACATGAAGCTGATGAAGTACCAACTGTGCCGCTACTAGAGGTGCTATGTCTGCTTTCTTCTCTATGCCGTCTGTTTCACGGATAACGTTGAGAAGTGGCAGCGTCCAAGGTGGTTTGGAGGGCTTCCATTGTTTAAATTCTGGTACTACTGCTTGAAATGATGATATAGTATCCTGTAGTCTCGTTGCCATCCTTTGTGTTAGTGCATCAGATAAAAAATGACTTTCATGTTGCGTGAAAATTCTAAATAAATTTCGAGATGTTTCTTTAGATCGGAGTACTGCCAAAGGTGGCTCTTGAGCCTCCGCATACACTAAAGCACTGGAAGTTGACCGTGGTAAACCCAGACATACCCTCAAGCTCCTTGCCAATAACAAGTGAAGTCTCCTTTCGGTGGAGGCTGGGAGTCCGTGCAGCAAAGGCAGTGAGTAGGTTACGATGGGGCGTATCCAGGCAACATGTAGGGCTAATAACGACTCTGTAGTACCACCCCATTTGGCCCCGCAGAGATGCCGGAGGATTCGAATGGCCTGATTCACTTTTTGTTCCAGGGACTGGACATGAGGCGACCATGTTAGTCTCCGGTCTAAAATTACTCCCAAGAATTTATGAGTTTTAACCATTTGAATAGGCTGTTTTTGCAGAATAATCTGGAAATTTCCAGGCCTTTTCAATGTCAACGGAAGTATGGCTGTTTTAGCCAGACTCAGTGCCATACCTCTTTTTTTAGAAAGCGGTCTACATAATCCAATCCTTCTTGTAGAGTTTGTTGTATATCCAAAAACGATGGACCAGACGTCCATATACTTATATCATCAGCGTATACTGAACATCTGATGTTAGGTGGAAGATTATACGGGAGCTGCGCCATGACTGCATCAAAGAGAGTAGGGCTTAGCACGCTGCACTGTGGCACTCCTTGGTTGACGACATGTTCTGACGTTGGGCCCTCCTGCGTAACTACAAACATTTTCTGGAGCTTCAGGAAGTCAGCGATCCAACGCAGTATCTTGCCCTTGAATCCCTGTAACGCCAGGCCTTCCAGAACGTGAACATGACTCACTGTGTCGTATGCTCGGTGGACATCAAGGAATACAGCGACAGTGATGTTTCCTTGCGTTCGTTGGTTTTCCACATCTGTGACCAAATCCAAAATGCAGTTCATTGTGCATCTACCTCTTCTGAAGCCGGCTATGCTTTCTGGTAGTAGTTTTTTCATGTCTTCCCACCATAAAATTCGTTCATTGAGCATTTTTTCCATCACTTTTGAAAAACAACTTGTCAAACTAACCGGCCTAAACGAGTCCAACTGCATAGGGCTCTTCCCTGGCTTTAGCAACGGTACTACTTTTGATATCTTCCAACTTTCCGGAACTTTTTCTTCTTGCCAACTTTTATTATAGATGTCCAACAGGTGTAATTTTCCTTTTTTGCACAAATTAGCAAGAGCAGCGTATGTAACTCCATCTGTTCCTGGTGAACTTGTTCGTTTTACTGAAGACAGCACATGTTGGAGCTCCTCTGGTGTGAAGCTGTCATCCAGATCTGATGAAATGATCGCAGAGAACTTTCTTACAACCACCGAAGCTGATTCTGCTGAGGATTTATATTCGCTAGTTTGGGCCGTCTCTCCATTTCTCAGTATAAGATCGCAAAATTCTTCGGCAATCACACGTTCGCTAACTCCTTGAGACAGCGCTAGAGCCTGTAGTGGTCTTGAGTGGACTACTGGTTGTCGGAGGGCGCGTACCATGTTCCACAGGTGAGGCGCCGAGGTAAATGGAAAAAGTGAGGCACATAAATCTTGCCACCTTTTGGTTGAAAGCTTCTGCAGTTGGTTACGCATTGCAGAATGTACTTTCTGTGCAACCTTGAAATTTTCTAAATTACCCGACCTGCGATATCTTCTTTCAGATCGGCGACGTATTGCCCGAAGCCTCTCATACTCAGCGTCAACACCCGAATACCCAGCTGGAGTGGGTACTGCACGAGTTGCTTTTGTTAGAAATTTTTTTATCTTCGATGCATACGTTTCTGCGTCAGAACAAGATTCAAGGTTTTGTCTCTGTAGTTCTCGAAAGATTGCCCAATTTGTAATTCTTCTTGTGCGGTTATTTCTCGTTTTCTTCAACTTTGGGTGATATATGAATACTGGCAAGTGGTCACTTCCTCTTGTATCAGCGTCTGCAGTCCAGTCTGCTCCAGCCGCTAATTCGGAGGAGCACACAGTGATGTCTAGTACGCTGCAGTAGTTATGCCCCCGTAGAAACGTCGGAGAACCATCATTTAGTATAGTGTAACCATAATCTTCACATATTTTTACTATAGCAGATCCCCTTACACTAAGACGCTCACTACCCCACAATTCATGGTGCGCGTTAAAATCACCACATATAATTATGGGATCATGGTCAGATCTACACACTGCAGCCAACTCTGCGTATGAAACGTTTGCTTGAGGGTGCACGTAAACACTAACTACAGTTACAGTAACGTTACTAAACTTCACCTTGCATCTAACAAACTCCGGAGCATCTGTTTTTGAAGTAGCCACAAGAGTCGACGGAATATCGCGTCTCACACACAACATCACTCTGTTTTTTGCAGCAGGACGTTCTGCTTGGTACACCACATAATTGGACAAGCGAAAGTTAGTGGATACTCTTGTTTCGGAAATACACAAAATCGGAAATCCGTGCTGAGCGACGAATTTACGAAAATTTCCACTCTTATTCTGCAAATCGTTGCAGTTCCACTGGAATATTGCACTTCTTTTGTACCAGTTAGATAGTCCGGTAGCCATGATTACGACAAGAGAAGATGCTCAACATCTAGCAGCAATTTCACTTCTGGTAAAGAACCTGCTTGTGGCAGGGATCGTAGAATTGCTTTAAGAGCCGCAAAGATTATTGGCAAAATGACTTGCTCGTTTCCAGCTGTCTCCGCCGAGATCGCATTTCTTGAAGAATTTTTCCTCAGCAAGCTGCTGTGACCCTTCCCTTTGGTAGTCAGTGGCTCCTTGGCTGTGTCTGGCCAGGCAGAAAGTTACACTTCGGCATGTTCCTGGGCCCGGACTTCTTTTCCAACGCGATGTTTTGGTGCTGAGCGCTTCAATACTTCCGAGTAAGAGTCGTGGCGCCACTGTTTTGCACTTCTTTGTGCCGCAGGAACATCTTCGACTATATCCGCATTGGGTGCTGGACCTCTTTGTATCTTATGGTACCCTTTTACAACTCTCTCTCTTTGTGCCGCTGATGCCAAACGGTTTCGAGAGCAGCCTGAGAACGACGCCGGATGTGGTCCAGCACAGTTGGCACACTTAGGTTGACGCTTCGAGGTGCATTCTTTGTAATCATGTGCGCCCGCACATACCTTGCATCTCTTGGTTCCCCTGCAAGTCTTAGCCTTATGCCCATATCTCTGGCGGTTGTAACACCTTACCGCCGGCTCAATGTATTCCTCGACAGTATGAACCGTAAAGCCGAGAGCAACTCTTTTTGGCAATGGCATGTCATGTCTAAACTGGAGTATTACATTACGTATGGGCTGCATTGTGGCACTTCCATCTTCATTTCTTACCCATCTTTTTTGTCGTGTGACTGAGATTACTTCAGCATCTTCAAGATATTCCAGTAGGTCATACTCACTGTATTCGAGTGGAACATCGCTTATCTTTGCTAGGGTCTTCATGTAAGACTGAAGTATCATCACATGTAGAGTCAATCCAGCGAGACTCTTGACCAGCAGCAACTTGTTTGCCGAGTACAAAGACCGTACTCCAACACAAAAACTTCCGTCTCTGTTGGTTCTTGATGATGTCACTTTCTCATTGATAGCAGAGATTATCTCAGATGCCATGCGATTAGGATTCACCTTCCAGAAGGAGTCCTCAGCAGCGATTGGTCTGAACACCACCGGTATACCCGTAGCTCGGTTCTTGTGATGGGTGACCACCGTGTAAGCTCCCTCGTCTTCCTTGGGTGTTTCTGTATCCATCTGTGTCATGTCATTAAGGGAGTACGTCGATGTAGCATCGTCGTTGTCAACCTCTTGTTCCTCCTCTGTACGCCTCTTCTTGCACTGCGAGGCCTCGCTGTTCTCTGTATGGGACGTCGATATTGTTGCTGAGCCTGCAGCAACTTGAAGTCGAGCGGGATGAATAAGTGGTGCTCCGCTTGGCGCTAGCGGCATCTCGTTGTCCCCCATATTCGGGCTTTGCCAGGTATGAGGTACGGGCCCGCTAAGGGGCAATTCTGATCGCGATGCGTAGTGTAACTCCGACTCACCGATGTTTAGCTGCCACTCTGGAGACAGTTCACCCACCGCACACACTGTAAAAAGATCCTGAACTCAATATAATAACTGAATTAAGAGAGACTCCCATTCACTTCTTCCTTCTCTATTCTATAATCTATTCTATGATGAGAAACGAAAGTCTTCTAGAATGCAGAGCAGCTGGCAGGTGGCAGCACAATGTCGTTATAGCGAAGCGTAGACAACACCCGCTCTCGCATTCATATACTCTTGTTGTGATCTTGATACACCTTCACTGTAATATAGTAATGGCCTCAACCAGTATTACTCTAACCAGAGTTATGACCGCGAGCATAGAAGCTGCTGACGAATGACTAGGGAGGTTGTGAGTGTAAGCAAAGAAAACAGCTACCGGTGGTGTTATCTGTCAGCCAGGTTGATTACATTACTTTTCATGATGCTAGCAATTATATGGACACCCTCAGTTTTTTTTTTGTCATGGCCATTAGCGTCACCATCAAGTCCCGGTAATGTATATGTACTTGTTTATGTGGTTAAGCTTTGGCAGGATAACTGAGTTGTTTTGGTTGACAGACACACAAACAATGGACAGACAGACCGACAGACCAAAATTTATGCATTGAGGTATCTCGAGAAAAACTATCGTTTTTAAAGCTGCAGCGTACACATTTGTGCCGGGCAGTATAGAAGGCTCATGTATCTTAGATACTATCTTAGATATTCTTTAGGTATTTCTGTCTTTATCGCGCTACGTCTTACACAATGAGTGTCTGCATTCTTGATACATTGAACAGCGAATCGTGCATCTTTAAATACAAAAGACTGCTATGGAACACTACCATGCAAAACAACAAACGTCGGTAGAACTTCGCCTCTCAAGCTGATTCTGCTATCAATAAGCCACTAGAACAAAACTAAATTACAGGGTACTTCTTAAAATATTACAGCGCTACATTTGATGAGGAGAAGAAAGAGAAGCAATTGACAGGACGGGCACTGGCTGAAGCTATGTTCATTGAAACGACACGCATTGAATTCAATGACAATAAAAAGCAACGAACGCATCCGCAATCAAGAATGAACAGTATAAATGGTGGGATTTGCACAAGCTATCAGTTTTTGTTTGGTATTTCCGATTCACTGGTATGCTATCGTACAGGTGTGGTGCTGACGCACGTGTCGCCATCCCATGTAATGAAAAGTGCTTCTGATAGTTGCTTTTACTGTTCTTCCTTGATTGCGTATGCGTTCGTTGTCTAATACTATAAAATACCATGCCCGTGTTTCGAGTACAAATAGCTGCAGTCAGCGTCCGTCTTGCCACGTACTCATCTTCCTTGTCCTCGTCAAATGTAGCACTACAATATTTTAAATCTGTATGTATCAACAACTAACTCTGCAGCGTGTTTCGCTCTGGCAGTGACATTATATTATCTGTGCCAGAGTGCTCCAGTGAGCACAAGCTGTTAGGTTTACGCTCTCCATTGGTGTAGCAGTATTACGAGACGGTGATCGAGCCATCACGACAAAATCAAGCTCGCACACAACTACGCGCTTCATCCAACCTCTTTTTTCTCTATGGTTACTTTCTTTTTATTTGTATCAGTCTGATTAAACCTGTTAATCTATAGCTACGGTACTGTGCTGCCTACTGCAATGCGTTCAGCGTCTTCCAATAAAAATATGATGCCTCTGCAGTATCGTAATCGAAGCTTGTCTGGCATTGCGTTTTGTTGCAGTCTCAAGATTTCGAGAATCAAGTTCGTTTGAGTTTTGTTTTTCTCACACATCAGCGATTTGAAAGATCTCGTTCAGTTAATATGCACCTACAAGGATATTCATTTATAATTAGTCGGGAGTCTCACAACAGCCAAACCAAAGAACAAGTATCACAACAGCCAAACTAAAGAACAAGTAAACCAAAGAACAAGTATTTGCGTAACATAAGATATTTTGGCATATGGTTTCGCTCACACTACAGTACATGAAGTAAGCGGACATCACAGAATTTAGTTGAAGGCCGATAGCTTCACACCCCATGAGGTCGTAAAACATTCTAGCAAGCTCAATCGTCCTTACATATATTTCGCCATGGTGAAGGGGTAAATTTTTGCGCTTTACTCGAAATCTGCATTTCAGCCCCACTAGCTTGTGACCATCCTGTTACAAATCCAACATGGCCGCCATAAAACCCCAATAACCTGTGCTTTACGTCAAAAACTGCCAGCCGTTTTAAGGACGCATCCCTTGAAGCCAAATACGAAGATTCTCAAGGGGACGAGAATTAGCAGAAGGTGCAGTATCACTGTGTTGGGGTGTCGAGATTTTGCAAAGGAGAGCACATTTACCCCTTCCACTGCTAGGTGTTTGCAGGTATAGTTTCTGCTGGTGCATCTCCACAAATTGACAAGTTCACAAGAGAACAACTGCTTCTTTTCATGTTTTTCATTCATCGCGAAAATTCGGCATTGAATAGCACGAACAGAAAAGAGGCGAAAAGTGGCATGCATACACTGCCACTAATGACCAAGCAGTATGTAGATATTAGGTCTTGGTGAAAGTGACCGCGGTAGTCGCAGCCGAGTGAAAGCAAACATATTGTAACAATAAAATGAATTTATTTAAAAGGTGAGAAGTGAAAGATACATGGCACCGTGCAATATATTTCCGCTTGTTGCGGTTCTTTCTCCTTAGTTCGAGCGAAGCCGAAAGCGTGCACTTCTGATTAAGGCTAACTAAAAAAAAAATGAAATTTGTGGGCACGCTCCTGGAAAGTACCGAAGGCGCATGTATTGTAATAAAGAAAACACAGGATGCCTCGAATTTTGATTACATATCCGTGTTTATTGAAAAAAAAAAAGAGGGGAAGCTGGAGGCTTGCGTTTATTAGGCTTGATATGACCGAACGAACCTAAAGTTTTGTTGAGGAAATTTGACTTCATCCAGCAGTTGACAAAATGACCTTGTCGAAATGTTGGTTCCAGGGACATTACGTGTTCAACTACTTCTCATTAACCCAAGGAGCAGTGAATTAGAAGATATTAAACAACGATAATTTGCAATGAATATGAACATTGCGACAAATCTGAAAAGTGTGATGCCAGCTAGTGCACACGTACGGGCGCACCACACGTGCACACATGTACACGTGTGCACCCCGCCTACTCAGCGTGCCGGCTAGTATTAAAAGTATAAAACTTCAAAAAGTCCTCATGCACACCAAAAATCTACTTAGGTCTAATCATCATCACCCGTCAAGAAGGTCCAAAAGTTATGCTGCTCGACTGCTAAATCAGAAGTCGGCAGAATCATCTAATCCCACCTGCGGCAGCCCAATTTTGATATAGGCAAAATACCAGAGACATGTGTACTTAGATTTAGGTTCATGTTCATAAACCCCACGTGGTCGGATTTCCAGAAACCTGCACTACAGCGTCTCTCGCACTAGTACTGTGGTTCTGGGATGTGAACTCACCACCACAACAACAACAACCATTATTATTATTATTATTATTATTATTATTATTATTATTATTATTATTATTATTATTATTATTATTATTATTATTATTATTATTATTATTATTATTATTATAACCTAATAATCATCAACACCAGAAAACCCGCTGCAGGGTAAAGGCATCTCCCAGCCCTGTGCTTCTATCCACCACGTTGTCACAGACTTCGTGATTTCGTCTGCCCACCTAGCTTTCTGCGTCCTCCTGGCGCTTACCTTCTACCTATTTATCTAGACTAATGTTTTCACTAAGTTTTTACTAAATAAAGTCATCCGTCTTCATGACTCTTAGGAATTTTCATATTAAAAGCTTTTATTGCTTACCAGACCATAACACACTAATAATTATTGTAATATTAATAGCAACCCTTAGTAGCTTTAAAACACATTTTAAATACATATCACCGTAGATATACAGGCACGAATGTTTGTAAGCCATTAGTGTGAGCACAATATTGACAACAATTTTAGAGCCAAGAAGAGGTCCTCGCGCTTTGGAAGTGCCATTCTTAACAGCTTCAGCTTTATTGGAATTGTTCACCATGTGTAATGATACGAGCAGGTAAGACCACTTGATCCATATTTACATGAATTCATGCTGTTTTACAGGCATTCGCTGCATCCTTGCAGGAGAGAAATAAAGCACGGATATTGATTAATCGTCCGGTCACAAGTGCATGCTAACATTGTGACCAACGGGCTTACAGTTATAAGGAAGCAGCATGACATGGCCACATATAAGGATACTTATCATCCTTGCAGTTTGTTTACAATACATAAAGGGGTGAGTAATAGAATAATATCACAGATAATCAACCTTTCTTTTATTGCACACGATTTGGCGAAACTTTTTTCAAAGTGTTTGAATGAATAATTATCTTCTCGCATATACGTGCCAAAGAATGCACCGCGTAAAATTCTTGCGCTTTCACTCAATAACGCTTACATTAGAGACCATTTCTGTAAATATTGGACGCTAAGAGGCCTAAATATGTCATTTATATTTAGAGAAGTCAGCTTGGGTGCAATACAAATGGTACAAACAGGCCTCGCCACAAAACCAGTAAGTAGTATGGCCAAGCCTATATATAGAGTATAATCGAAAACAAGACAAGGTAAATAAGAATTTGTTCGGGTGCATCAGGAGTGGCTTTCAGGGGTGGTCTACAAAGCATTTTAGTATATCGCAGGGAAATTTTACTTTTAAGTCGAGTTGCCACAATAAAGCTAAAATTGACGCCTGCATATCGTGGCACGTATTCCAACGAGATGTTATCTGGCTTCGCAGTTGAATGCTCACTGAATTCTCAATATCACAGGTGTTGATGCAGGTCTAATCTGCTTTAAGTTAACCACGTTATCTTTTGTAAAAATTTGGAATATGCTTGAGCCTCGCCTTCAAGACCAAAGCGCAATAGCAGCAAGGGCCTCAAATATTTAGCCCGTGTGCCACATACCACGTGCAGCTTGGCAAAAAAATAAAATGTCTGCCGTTTTAAAATAATCCTGATCTTATTTATTCAACCATTGCGATTAATAACGCTGTGTTTGGGTGAACTATTGAAACATATATGGTCTAAAGAATTTTTTTCGTGAGTTACCCTATATGGTCAGCATGTATTGAAGCAGCACGCTGAAAAAAATTCGAATATTTCAGAAAAGATATTCAGATTTCAGTCATTCTAAAGAACAGTATCGATATACTTTTAGAAAGCTGATGCCGAGTCCCCTTCAATAATGACCTGTGTAAAAGAAAGGAAACGCGTTTTTTCAAATGGGAGCGTAGGCGACATTTTGACATTGTGTTTAAAAGCTAAATTTCAGAGTGCATATTCAAGTACAGGTTATACAACAGCGCACGCTGCACAACACGATCAAAACAGCACACATAATAGGTAGACAGACATCAGTGGACAGCTCACAGCTTTGTATATATGGTTTGCTGTAACAACTTCCCGTTGAGGCGACAGACAGCACAAAAATCCCTTTGCTCCCTGGAGCGGCTGTATGATCTGACTG
Organism: Rhipicephalus microplus; assembly: GCF_043290135.1. Classification (NCBI taxonomy): domain Eukaryota; kingdom Metazoa; phylum Arthropoda; class Arachnida; order Ixodida; family Ixodidae; genus Rhipicephalus; species Rhipicephalus microplus. The sequence goes on from NC_134708.1 coordinate 51,640,879, forward strand.
CAGCTTTTATATCGTTACGTGAGGTCAGATCTTCAATTTTTCATTTGCTAACCTTACTTTGTATAACCTTGCAAGTTGTTGCTGTCGCATTGTTTGAATTACCTTCGCGGCGTAAATTTACTTCTACAAAGTACGACTCCTGGCACCAGTTATTGCGTTGAGTCTCAGCGTGTCTTGTTCGTTGGCACCGAGAAAAAGAACATAGCGAAAAAAATTGGTCCCGTATCTGCATGGTAATCTGCAAATGTCGTCAAAAGACGATACTCTTGCATGTAGAGAGAGTGAACAAAATATTTATTTGATGTTCTGCGCAAGAAAATCGGTGAATGGTATTCTGGAGGCGCTGCGTTAGGGTGCCTCGAGCGTGCAGCGAAGGCGAACGAGCGCATCAAGTAACGTCACACGTGAGACATGAGCGCCATCTGGCAGTTTTTTTTTTTTCAAAAACAAGCGCGTGGCTCTCACCCGTCTCAGAGGTGATAAGGTGTAGAACGCAAGGCGACGGGCAGGTGCCACCACCATCTCATTTTAGCCAAGCATTGGAAAGACTCACCTGTTCGTGCAAGCGTTGCATGGTCAGCGCAGCGTGATAAGCTCTACGGTCTTTAAAGTTACCTATGTATGCCTTTTCTAGTAAAAGACGCACATGCAGAATATATGCGTGTTGTTATGGTGCCTCGGGTATGCACAGTGATTGCTTTTTAATTGACAATCGCACAAGCATGAACGCTGAAGCTTGAGCAACATTGGTGGGCGCTGCGGATGGGGTCGGTCGTTTGGCGATTCGACTGGTGCGTTCCGGTTTCCGGTATCGTTAAGGGTGGACAAACAAACAAATGTACAGACAGACAGACCAAAATGTTTGCGTCGGAGGTCCCCAAGAAAAACCACCGTCTTTAAAAATTACACTAACTCCCACTAAAGAAACCACGTGTGGATGCGAAGCAGCGGAAAGATTGTGAACGGCACCCGCAGGACGTCACCCTAACCAGGACGTCCGCATGACCTCACCTGCTTAAGGTGACTACGCCACCATTCAAAACCTCTACCTGTCTAACGCTACCGATGACCGTCGTTTCCACCTCAAGAACAGCGTGAACAAGAACATGATGGATGAATTTGAACACCTCCACAAAACTTGTCTCGACACCGTCACTCAGCGTTACCACCACGCTTTCCGAGAAGACGTCGATACGGAAACGGACTTCATTATAGCACTGATAAAAATCCGGTCCCTCAACGCACACGCCAGAGACATCAAACGTGGTCCCGTGCTAACTGAAACAGACGTGCTCTGTGTCACGTAAACGTGCAACGCCGCAGGACCAACGATCAATGGCTGCGAAGTGATTGTTTGTACTGAGAGAGAGGTTAATGAAATAGGAAGAAATAAAAACGACGTTACTTTCTGCCTCTCATCACGGGGGCTCGTTTCAGTGCCTTTAGGGTTTGCGAGGGGGAAGTAAAGATGGTGTAAAGTGGAGAAGAGCAAAAGAAAATTCACAGGCATGACAAGAGAGTGTATTGAGTCTTATCAGTGCAGACAGTAGCACGAAACCAAACCGTTCTTCTATAAGGTGGCGAGGTCCGCAGAAGAACATAACTCGAAGAAGGCTCGGGGGCTTTGCATCGTCGAGCACGCGGGTGTATTGAGCAAGCGTTTTGTTCGCCGCCGACTCGGGAGAGCGGGGGTAGAGCATATGAGAGGAGATAGAAATGGGATACGGATGCGCAGTGGTGGTGTAGTCATGTGTACTGAGCAAGCGTTTCGTTGCCATCACCACCGACTCGGGAGAGAGAGGGCAGAGGGATGTGCCTGCGCGGTGGGAGTGTGAATTCCGTACACCGAAAGCCACGTCGTAAGCTGCTTCGCGCCCCGCCGCGGTGGTCTAGGGGCTAAGGTACTCGGCTGCTGACCCACAGGTCGCGGGATCAAATCCCGGCTGTGGCGGCTGCATTTCCGATGGAGGCGGAAATGTTGTAGGCCCGTGTGCTCAGATTTGGGCGCACGTTAAAGAGCCCCAGGTGGTCGAAATTTCCGGAGCCCTCAACCACGGCGTCTCTAATAATCATATCGTGGTTTTGGGACGTTAAACCCCACATATCAATCAATCAAGCTGCTTCGCATCAAAAACGAAAGCCAAGGTGCTTGACGCACCTAATTCATGAAACAAAACGCAGACCACATAGAAAATCGCGAGAGGGTGATGATGGAAGCAATAGGCCGCACGATACTGTATATAAGATGGCGCCAGAGTATAGCGCATCTTCATCTTATCGGCGGCTGCAGTGATATGTGCCCACACACAGACTCTCACGATTCCAAGCGCACTGCACTTGGCTCCATCTGCAACGTTTCGCGGCAATGGGTTGTCTCCGCGCCAGCTAATGCATAGTGAAATGAAAACGCGTATAACCACATAGAAATCTCACATTAGAAGGTATTGTAATCATCGTTGACATTTTATTTTCATTAGCCACTTGTTTTTTTTTTCTTTTCCAAGTACTTTTAAAGACGTATATAATTTCAACAAGACATTTTTCATCAGCAGGTCAGCTTAACCAGGTGTATAGGGAATGGTTCTGGGAAGCGCAACTGCACTCATATCAGGCTTTAGCCGAGAACAAAGGGTCTGCAATATATTTTCCTGTGAGGCACGCGCCTTCATAATGTTTCATTGACTGTATACTAATGTAGTGCCATTAACATTACTTTTGTAGGTAATTAAAAAATCGGGATGCTGAAAGCATGCCAAAACATACCACCATATTGGTGATTGATGGTCACCGTGAGTCATTGCGCATCTTATACGGAGATGTGGGACTTCACATAGCCTCCACCAAAAGATACATATTAAGGCCCAGATAGCATATGATACAACTACACAGAAAAATACATCTACAGTCAGCCAGAAAACGAATGGCAAATAAAGAGAATGACTCGAATTGAAGCGAGCTTTGATATTTAAAGATACAAATAAGAGCCTATCTACAAACAACCGCCGCGCTAGGCCAAGCACATAGAATAAGTGGCCTTTACTGAGATAATATTATGTAGGATTTAAGGTCCCAAAACAACGATATGAATATGAGAGACGCTATAGTGAAGGGCTGCGGAAATAACTCTCTGGCGTTCTCTAACGTGCAATGACATCGCACAGCACACAAACCTCGACCCTTTCCACTCCATTGAAATGCGACCACCACATCCATGATCGAACCCGTGACATTTGGGTCAGCTGCCGAGCTGCACCACTGTGGCGGATGGCGCTCACTGAGACTCAATCAAGAAATATAACTCGCCCTTAGGGCTTATAATCAAACTCAGCCACACCAAAATTTTTCTCAACTGCTCTCACTCGGGCTCAGACAACGCTATTTTTTTTTTCAACTCGACTGCCTCGGACTCAAACCCAACAAGATGTTGCTCAGCCGCACTTACTCAGGCTCCATCTCAGTATGAGCGAGTGGACTCCTGAGTGAGTTAGTTAGCCAATGTGGCCAATTGTTGTCGAGTATAGTTGCTCCAGTATATAGGCTGGATGTGACATTATACATTACGGGCTCGGCGGCTGCAATGCATTGAAAGTAAATACGAAAATCGATTGATTTCTCATTTGTTTCCCATATTAAAATATATGTACTACATTTTATTAAGAATACCTGTCTCGAGCTGCAAAACTATTTCAATGAATATATTCTTGTTACGGTCAAGGACCATAATGACCTGTTTCCAGCAACGCTGCGAGTATTGTTGCCGCAATAATCATTTTGTTATTCACTTCTCAGAGCGGACACCAACGGTGAGACCGAACAAACAAATAGCGACTCTCCTGTTCCACCAGAACGAAGGTGAGTTATGCGATTTGAAGTAGCTGGAACATGAGTATATTTCGTGCATTTCGGTATGAATGAATGTAGTTTGCCAAACCTGTAGGTGCGTATATTATGAATATATAACTGTAAGCAAACCATTTTGCTTGGTATGAGTGTATTGATTCAAGTGCTGAATCAATTACGCATAAAACCTTGAAATTGAAATATGCGCCCGATAGAGAGATTGGAGCTCGCTACCACCACGTAGCTGCTCTATGCTGCAGACGTTTTAACTATTATTTCTTTTTTTTTGGCTTACTAGAAATTAAAAAGTGGCGCACTTTCAATGAGGCCAAGATAAATCTAGAATGACATAATCTTAAAAAAAAGACATCAGCGCACCCTTTCCCTATTTTTGAACGCCATAGTGTCTCGCGCGCAAACTGAATCAAAGTCCAAAGCCAATAACCTCGCAACGAACACAAGAAATATTGAGCCACCCATTCAGACCTATAACTAATTTCATTGCTTCTTCAGAATTACATTTTTAAACCTTGAAGCTGAATTGAGACATTTTATTAAGTTGCATAGCCGTTATTTTAGGTCATGTAGCCGTTGAATAAGCGCACACAGTCACATTTTTAAGGACGACTGTACACTTGCACAGTATCCGCGTTATCACAGTGGTACATGGTAAAAAGTCAGCGGCAAGCTACCTGCTTTTAGCACCACGAATGATTACATGTTTGCACCAATGCCCCTAGGTCTCAATCCAAGCGTTCCAGCGATCGTCTCTGGTAGTTGTGACGAAGTGGCAACATCGCAGCTCACGCACACCTAGCTGCAGTCTAGGCGTGTGCTGCAACCTGGCGTACGCCTTCCCCATCGATCTCAATATGCGCTTCTTGAAAGCACCTCGTCTTAGGAGCAAGGAATAGTCGACACAAAGAGCCACAACTTAGCATCACTCCACACAAAGAGCAAAGCATTATTACAATCAGGCAAATTTTTTACGCTGCTAAGCCCACAATGACGATGTCCGGGCACCAAATGGTAAATTTTGAACTTTGCAGATCACGTCACCTCATACGACGCTTGGCGTCATCCCCTGCGCAAAGGCTGTGGCAATCGTCTAATTATTCAGTGCGTCATTATTTTTCTAGTATGTATAATTCAGGTATGATACATGGATTCATCGATGAGAAACCGTGAACATGACACCTAGAAGACGACCAGGCAATTTCGAACACACTGAAATCAACATTCACCCATTTGTTCTTAAATAAGTACGCAGAGAAACATTCGTATTGACACACAATACAAATAAGGTGAAGCTCCACTGAGTAGCATTTATGTAAATGCTGCCGTTAGCTACTTCATAAAATTCTAAAAAAACATTCAAAGAAGTTAAAATGGGAGTCATTTATTATGTGAAATTTTGTATGAACTGTAACACTTGAAAATCCTATAGGACGAGGCTCCCCGCGCTAAATGGGTGTGAGTATGTGGCGTGTTGATGTCACATCCTCGCCACACCCACTTTCTCGGTCCTTCCTCCCGTTGCGCCTGCTGGGCGCCGGGTTAGACATCGTTCACGCGGCTTTCATCACAGGATAGGGCTCGCGTATAGGGTGCGCTTGCTCGAGCGCCTTCCAGGTGTCTCTTGGGTCCTGCCTCAGCTTTCCTTCTCTTCTCCACCATAAAGAGAGCCTGCTTACACCAAAAGTCACTCTTTTAGGTGAGCTTTGGAAAGTATACGCCTGCGCAAGCACTGTTTTACGGTAGTTTACCCTGTTCAAGTTTAGACCAGAAACGGTCACCCGAACTTTGTGACTCGATTTGACATTGTGAGCTTAATAAGGTCAAGCTAGTGCAGCGTAATAGCTAAATCTTTCCTGAACTTCACCATGCAGCAAAGCGGATTAGTGACACACGGAGCCGAACAGAGCCGAAAAAACGAAAACTATAGGCAAATTTGTGTACTACCCACCATTTTCATGCAGACTCTAGTGTCGTGCGTTGCAGCTCGCACAGACACAATGGACAGACTTATCTCAAGTGCATATATAGGAAACTCTATGTCCGTGGCCACAGAGAGTTCACGTCAACTTGCATGGACATTGCTTCTTAATATAGGTCGGTGTTCTGTTCATGTACATCTGATCGGTTCACAGGTTGATGAACGCAATACCGTGACTAAATAATCAAGAAGCGAGCGACTGAGACAAATCAGTTGCTGCGCGACCACAGCCATATTCATGACACTCGACCACTTATGACCAGTCGCGTTGTGACTTATTGCTCGCGCGACGAGCGCAAGTCACAGGTGCCAATGACTCCTAAATCTCGCATTAGGGTAATCTTACAGTTTCTGTGCACATTGCACTGAAACTAACACAATGACACGTTTATTAATTCGTTATGCCAATGTTTGTAAATAACTTTAATTGTAACAAATATTGTAAATTGAGAAAAACTATAGTAATTCACTTCTAACCGTGATTTAACAACAGTGCAAAGAACCAGTATATGAGAGAAATTTAGAAGTCAGAGCCGGTAGCTCTCTTCTGTGTTCCGTCCCTATTTATTGATGTGGTCTATGCACTGTTAATACGCAAGCCCAAATCAGATTTTACTACAAATACAATACATGCACTCTATGATATATATCCACGAAGTGGGGCAAATGCAAAACCATGAAGACGATTCTGACGAATAAATGGAACAGTAACGTTTGCTACTTGTTAAATTTTTTATGATTCTCTTCAGTGAACTGTGAAGCATGCGCAGGAACACTTTATTGTACAAAATACGTAACGACGGCCTCAATCCTTGGCGTTGCATTCAGCCTCTCACTAGCCTAAGACAACTGAAACATTGGAAACCATCGATAGTCAAAGATGCGACGATTATTAGCCAACTGACAAAAAACTTGAGTGGAAGGGGTGGCAGTTTTCCGGCCAATGTCTCATGTTGCGATGTAGAGGGTAGAGTGTGTGGTAGTATCAGTATTGTAAATATTGTTAACAGGGAATGTGTTTATCTACACATGGGATGAAGTGACGTAAAAAAAAAAGAGCAGCGTATTGCAAGACAAGCTCAGTCCGGTTCGTCCAACCACACATTCCAAGCGCCGGCTCCATTACTCTTCTTCTGTGTTCAGTACACTCGTGCATCTTCGTTGTACTACATACAAGGTGCCCAGAGGTAGTTTAGCTAGTCAGCTGAGCTATCGCTAGGCAAAGTTTAAAAAATTACGTTGCACTCTAAAGTGATGGGACCAAATACATGTCAACTGTTGGCTAGTTACACCACTTTTTCTTCGTAATTGTGTAATTATACATGTTCAACACTGAAGGTTTTGAGGCAATGAAGCCAGGCCTAAAAAATTGAAAATGAACCTGTTCATCGCCTTCCAAACGTTCCATTCGACAGTTTTTAACTTTATATCTGTCATGATTAGTCGTTTCGCTGCTTACTACAGATGCCCAATAAATAAAAAAAAATAACACGTGAGAAGCCTGCTTGCGCACCTATGCGCACTGTGTTTGTATTTGTCCCTTGCGTTACGCCTGCAAACGAACCATATATCCCTGATTGATTGATATGTGGGGTTTAACGTCCCACAACCTCCATATGATTATGAGAGATGCCGTATTGGAGGGCTCCAGAAATTTCGAACACCTGGGGTTCTTTAACGTGCACCCAAATCTGAGCACACGGGCCTACAACGTTTCCACCTCTATCAGAAATGCAGCCGCCGCAGCCGGTATTCGAACCCGCGACCTGCTGGTCAGTAGCGGAGTACCTTAGCCCCTAGACCACCGCGGCGGGGCAACCATATATCCCTGCGCCGGGGGTCTTCCTTATCAGCATAGTTACGATGGTGGTGGCTGTGCTATGACACACGTGACAACATGAAGGATAACCATTGCTTCTGCTTATTGCTGTCAAGAACCGTTGCAAGGGAAGCACACATTTTGTACGCAGAACGTTTCTTTCTGTTTGGCGCACACCTTAGATAAAGAAAAAAAACACTATTAATTAAAGTATTCATACATTTAGAAAGTGGCTCATAGGATGTTTAGCAAACCGATCCACAATCTTTCTCTGTAAAGATTTTCGCCAAGTTCGTTTCTTCAAACCTTATTTTTAACTAATCATGCCTAATCAGGCGATTAAGCGGGAAGCAAGAAACAGTGCGACGTACTCCACGCGATCATAAGTAACGTTCATTTTGTCTCGTCGTCATGAAGTGCCTCGACATAATTTTTAGATGCGAAGCAGTTTATGGGCAGTAGCTTACGCACACCGGTCCATTCCTTTGTGCGTAAGCACCGTTACTGTGCCTGAGCAACAGCTGGCCCAAGCACTGCCATTACGTGCTTACGCAGCGTGCTCTGGCCTGTGTGAGGGGCTGAGTAAGGTGCTGCGGCCTCCCCCCCCCCCCCCCTTCCTTACACTTCCTCAGCAATCATGTGATGGCATCAGGGAACGAGACTTGCATTCTAGTTCACTATAAACCTTTTCAGAGGGGGGGGGGGGGGAAACACCGCCATGACGGGCTGCGCGCGGGAGTACAAAGGCCAAGGGCGCAGCCTTGTCAGTGCATTTTTGAGCGGTCACGCCTATCTGCGCAGCCCTTAAAGGACTATGGTAGCACCCAGGGAGGCGTTTTTGAAAAGGTCTATAGACCTGCGTGAGCGATTCCGTGGCGGCGCCGGTCAAAGACATTCTGCAGACACGTGATGAACGCACGGGCTCCCTCGTGGCGTGACGATGAACCCGCGAGGCGTGCTCCAACAAGAGTTCGGGTCGAGTAACGGCAAAACAGAAACTACAGTGAATTCATGGTGTGCTCCAGTTGCAAGGACGCCTTCACATCGGGCAAGGCGCCCGCGATGAACGGAAGGCGACCCATGCGTTGCTTCGTATGCTACTCATGGCCTTATTTAATAAAAGATGATCTAATTTTTTAAAACTCTGTCTAAAGATAGAGGGCTCACCCTGCATTGTATACTCGTACTATGACATGGGCTAACAACATTATACTCGGGGACAACTTTCTGTGACAGTGAAGGGAAAGCCATTGTAGGAAGGCTACGAAGCCAAAGTGGGCATGTGCCACCGCTGTAGAATATAGTGCCACACATGCGCCTGTGTTTTCAGCGTGAAAATAATAAAAAAACAGTATTTTCTAATAGATGCTGTTTATAAAGAGCCACTGCATGCATCAAGCCGATATTCATATCTGTTGTTGTTTTCCTAAGAGTCCCTTCGCGTTTTTGTGCTTCTGAAAACATCGCACGTGTTACGTGCACCTTACAGTCGGAATGGCGGCTTCGCCTTTAGGTAAGCGTGAGTCGCCCCCCAGCTATTCCAACGACTATGACGACTCGTTGAAGAAGCTTGTGTTGAATTTAACTAACAAATAGCTGTGTAAGCAGACGTATCAAATTCTGTGCAGTGGGATTGCCTGAGCCTGGCCGTCATTCGAAACACGAGCTGAAGCGCGGACTACATCGCGGTGCACAGAAGCAGCAGCTCCACCCCCGTAGCTTTCTCTCCATTGCTACAGAAAGTTGTCCCCGAGTATAATGTCGATGCGTGGCGCAGCGAGGAGCTCACATACTCACAGATGACAGAGACCATACATGAAACATTGGATGAGGCATATTGCGTGACATATTTATTCCTAACTTTTTTCCGCTTCGTAGTATCAGAATATGCGCACATATGAAAAACTCCTTACGTTTGAGATCACTAACAATTTTCGTATTGTAGTCTTCCAGAACAGAAACCTTTGTTGTTAACGCCTCTAATTATGAATTGCTCATACGATGAAGCGAGAGAAAAAAGCCAAGTGGAATTATTTAGAAATATGGGCATCAATGCGCATTCTGGTTACATCACTGTCAACGAGACAATAAACCTCTTTTTCGTGTTGGTAGAGGGCGCAGTAAGTATACTTGTTTTCAAAGCTAGTATTCAAAGAGATACATCGATCTATGTCCGTCCGTCCGTCTGTCCGTCCGTCTGTCCGTCTGTCCGTCCGTCTGCCCGTCCGTCCGTCCGTCCGCCCGTCTGTGTCTGTCCGTCTGTCTGTCTGTCTGTCTGTCTGTCCACCTACATCTGAGTGCTCTCGTGGTCCCCTCCTTGACTTGGTGTTCAACAGAATTTGTATAGGAGTATGTGAGTACATGGTGAAGATGGCTGACAGGTCATGACATGAATACCGTGACATGCATGCCGCGTAAATAATGGAACTTTTGCTCATAGTGACGTACCCACGTACCGTGGCTCTTCGTATACAGCACAGCTAATTTAAAGTTCTTGCATCAGCCCAGAACTACGGAAACAAAAATCATAAAGTGTTTCAGCATGGATTTAACTAGAAAAATGCATCTTGTTTGTTATAGTTGGGTATAGTTTTCGAGTAGCACAAAAATATTACAAATTCACTCACATGACTTGATTAGATTTAGTCCAGGCTTAGTATAGTCCCTTTGAAATACGACAATGAATGCATGTTTACGCTTAAGCGGCGGCCAGCTTCTGCTGCCGCCTATCCTGTTCAGTACTCCTAATGACGCCAAGAACCACCTTTAGGACGTGGGTGCGAGTGTGGACAGAAAACACAAGCTTCCTTTATGTAGCCACAGGTGTACCCTGGAAACGGCATGCGGCTATCAAGGCGACTCGTACAGTTCGGAAATGGGGACAGACACAAGAAGTGCTCGTATGTTTAGTCTGCACCGGACCAAGTCAATGACGCTGGACTGCAGGCCAAGAGTATATGATGCGTAGATGAAGGAGGTGGGAGCACTTTCTACTAGAGAGAAAGCCGGGTGGCCAGGTCGATTGTTCTATGATGGTCACAAGCTCATGCGGGTGGCAACTTAGCAGCAGATGTCTCATGATGAGCCTCAAATGATCCGAGGCGACCACAACATAGAAAATTACTATGGTGGCGTGATGCACTTTTTGTGCCAGCGCACCTCCCGTCATTCACCTGGATTGACACGTGAGATGGAACACATTGCAGGGAGACATCGATGCCACTGCCATGAAAGGTATGTGGCTTGCTGGCCTGCAGTTAGACTCCACCGCCTGGCCACTCTGGTTTCGCCACGGCCAGCAGCGTGAATCTTTAGTCGCATGCGACAGCCATGGGCTGCCATCAGGTGGATCAGTTGGAGACCGGGTGGACTGCTGCGGTAGACCAATTTGGACGGGTACAAAGAAGACACGGATAACACGACACTCACTGGACTCACAACTAACTTTATTTTAAAAAAAAGTTTCATATATTTATAAACCCACGTGCACCCGAGTGGCAAATAACCGAATCAACAGTCGATAGAAACTTATCAAAGAACTAATTTTGTGCGCACTCAAGTGACATGATAATCAAGGCGCTATAGGAGTCAACTGCCAGTCCCTACCCGCATTGCTATTTAAGAAAAAGTTGCTGGATGCACTCAACCGGTAAAAATGAGTCATGTGCTGAGCTTAGACACTTTCAAAAAAGTTGTGCAGTCGAGGGTAATTGTAAGACCTTCCAATATAAACTTGCATGCGCTTCAAATGGAAGTAAGTAAGAAGAATGAGAGCGTAACAAAAATTAAAACACTGCAAATGTTACGCTCTTGTTGATACTTAGCGTCACATAGCGGAAGGTGGGTCGTAGTGGAGACAGTTTGAACGGCTTGTAACGCATGACGCAATGCTGGGTGGCTTCACCCAATTGCAACGTCGTGCGGCGTGACTAGCGTAGTCACAGCCAAACATATACACCGGTTGTCCTGAAAATTCCACCAGTCCACTTTATTAGCTGGCCCCGTCCGCGTTGGAGGACGCACTCCATGGAATGTCTGGTGATGAGGCTGTATGGCGGGCTGCACTTTAAACACCACAACTTCATAGAGAAGGTTTAGTTGGTGGTCTAACAGGATGTGGGCTATTTCTTGCTAGGTCATCTGCCGGAGCTGAGGTGGAAAATTAGAAGAGGGCCGCTATATGTGCAACGAATGAGCTATGGGCACCATAAATAGCTGGCGTGAAACTCCCTCCCGAAGTAACGCTCTCCTTTCTGCAAGCAATGCGGACTGCACGGCGATGACGGCCAAATCAGTATGGTGTTCGTAGCGCGATGAAGGCTGACCAGACAACGAGCGCTGCCGGCGTATATAGCTCCTCGTTTGTCGGGCACCAAGTAATGATTTGTGCCACGGACTATGGGTTCATCTAAAATAGCATGTTGAGGCCAGCATCCTCCGTGCGTTTCAAGACATATTTGATCATGGCAGGAAGTATTTGCTGAAACATGTGCTGAGGTGTGTTTTGAGACGTAGTTGAGTGGATGAAACAGGGTGAAAATTCAGGTAAAGTAAAGGCGTAACACTCTCTAGCACTTTTAAAACACGTTTATAGAAGGCTGACGTAAGGTCCGGCCAGTTGTTCAAATCACATCTCAATTCAAAGACTCCTAGCACGAACGGCCTCCATACGCTATGCGCGGTAAACAGAGACCAACTAAACAGTGCGCGAAAAGTTGCCCTACTGAAGAACCGCAACTTAGAGGAGCACTTTAATTTAGTCAACTGATCCACAACAATGGTGCCTTCACCGACTTGTCCGGTTCACCTATCTAAAAACCGGTTCACCTATTTTAAAACAGCGCTTTGCCAAAACCGACGTGATCATACAAGCTCACATGCAGAAACTCATTAAAACACCACCCGTAAAGTCCCCCAACGATATGATGCCTTTACGACATGGTTCAATCTCAGACGCGTGCCCTCAAGACTCTCGGGTTCACATTCGCAAACCGACCTTGGATTTACCTCCAATTTTCGTCAACTTCCTGTACTTTCTACACGCGGAATAAGGGCTCAAAAATAGTAACAGTGTAAAGGATAACGTAAAGATCGGTTCGTGAATACTAGCCAACTTTGTATATATCAAGCGCAATAAACACGTAAAGCCGATAAAGAAAACTCGAAGTATAAGATAAGGTTGGTTTGTGAATACGGGGCTCATAGTATCGGAGGACAAATACTTTACGATGTTCCACTTCATCCTGATGAAGTCGCTTCCTCACGATATCGGCCTCGACTTCAAGAAGACCATCGCACGCCAACGTACAGAGCAACGAGGCCGAGATCAAACCAACAAGACCAACAAGGACAGCACAGCCAGTACCAGAGGACGAGCATTAGGTTTTTACTGCGTTTTGTTCAAATGAAAATAGAGGCTCGAGAGCAAACAACCCTGCACGTTTCTGTAAAAGAGGACGCGTCGACAAGTCAAGTTAAAGATTTTCGCACCAGCGTGACACCAATCAACCGCGGATTGTTTTACCTCATCCGTGAAACCAGCACCGCGAAACAATGCCTGCTTTATTCTGTATGTGTTTGTGAGAAAAACACCCATATCATAGAGCAGTGCGAGTGTCCGATTCCTCTTAACGAAAAGGAAAAAAAGACTAACTGCGGCTCGATGCTTCCGCTGTACATTGCAGCATTATATGGCAAAACATTGCAAGAGAAAGGTCAAATGTACGAAGTTTCAAGAGACGCCACGCAGATACAATGTGTGACCCGCGATTGATGAAATCGTGTACCGATTCCTAGATGCTACAAAAACCGGTACAATTGAAAGATATTGAAACTGAGAACTCCAAACGGCGCGTAAACCTCCAAACTGCTGTTAATTGGGCAGCCATCTAGCTGCCCAACCAACAAATGTTTAGTAAGTTTTATTCGACTGAGGCAGTCAGCGCAGGTTTGAGACGAAGCGATTGGCTGAGAAATTGCATATTATAGTACTTTATCACCAGAGCCTTCCGGTAGAATATTTGGAAGCGCAACATGGTGAGAGAACTTCCCAGTGAACACTCGTCGCTCTAAGTTCACCGCGTAGTGGAACGCCACAACTGATCGAAGCTCTCGTCACGACAAACATATGTGACTAGTCTCTTCCACGGGCGCATAAAGGTATCATCGACAAGCTTGTACAGCAAGGCTATTGCTTCTCCGATATTGATGAAGCCGGAAGCCCAAACGCGGTCAATCGGCAGTGATTATTATTGATCACTTGCAACAGGAAATACACAGAATTAGGACAATGAGCTCAAACGCATCCAGACGGACTTAGGATGGACGCTAAAAGGACTAGCAAGCTCTTGAACCAATGCCACACAATGAAACGAGGGCATCGTCCTCAAAGCCTCAGCGACCAGCCATGAAAGTACAGTCACCAGAGTCAAAAGCAAGGGGCGTAAGAAGACCCCCAACAAAATCCCAGAAGCAATTTCAGTCGAAGATGTGCCCAATTTGTGGTCAGAAGTCAATGGCCACCATGTAACTCCAGAAGATAGAGAAGTTCGCTTCGAACTATTTACGCGTTATTTACATGATACAGTGTATGCAAGCTTCATAGTTGTATATCTAAAAACTGAAAGAAGTCCCGAAAGCCTTGACATTGATATGACATCATGACACCGACGTATTGTCGTAAAGTAAAAGAAATGCTGCGTTTTCACGAAACAAGTTATTTTTACTATGAATTTCTCCACTATAACGATATATATAATGATTGAACTGGCAGATAGCACATTTGAAAAGAAAATTGCCTTTACTAACGTTTCGGCCGTCGCACGGCCGAAACGTTATATATATATATATATATATATATATATATATATATATATATATATATATATATATATATATATATATATACTACGACAGTTATAACTGTAGTACTCTGCTATGTGGTGATCTTAGTCTTTACTTACTCGACAGACAAAATCCATGAGCACATCATCATTAAATTATTGCTTTAAGCTTTGCGCTAGATATATAGGGGCAGAAATTTTTTATCCACCTAAAATTTTATGTTGCGGTCAATTTGATAGAAAATAAATGAGTTTCTATCGTAAAGGTTTCAGCATATGAGCAATGAGGCAACTGTTTGTAATGGAGCGAATAAATAGTAACCTATTTCGCTAAAAATAAAACACACTAAATTGTTTGCATGAACTCAACAACTCTTTCAGAAAAATGATTCTTCTGAGCCACTGCTGCTTTGGACTCAGGGAGGGCCTGGTTTGTCTGCACTGTTTGGTCTGTTTCTGGAAAATGGTCCAGTGGCAATCAATGAAAGTGGAAACCTTTCACCAAGAAACAATACCCTGCAAAAGAACATGAGTGTCCTTTACGTTGACCTGCCCGTGGGGGCTGGATTCAGTTTCACAACCCATAATGATTCATACGCCAAGTCTTTGAACGATATTGTATTCTCTGTCATGGAGTTTCTCAAGCAGTTCTTGCAGCTGTTTGGCTACTACAGAAACAGGCCCTTCTACCTTGGCGGAGAATCCTACGGAGGTATGTCAATGGCTTCTTACATATATATTTTTTACAACTTGTTTTCTCTGGGTATCACAGCACCAAAAATTTCCTCCGGAGTTAATCTTTCATCATAGTTGAGCTGAAAATTGATGGGCATAGAGCAAGATAACAATAGTAAAACACTTACGATGGGCAGTAAATTAGCCGAAATAGGTGAACGAAATTCTCAGCATAAATATATTTATATAATTTATTCCTGCAGCCAAGACCTTCATGATGAGGCGGGCCGTATTAAAAAGCTGAGTCGTAATAGCGATCGGCGGAGCTTCCTTTTAACAAGCCATGACACCGAAATTTAGAGCCTGAATTATGAATTGGCCGTTACCCGTGCACGCACACAACAAGCTGGCGAAAGTTGAGCGCATCTGCCACGACAGAAAATCGGTACAGGAAATTTATAATGTATGAACTTAACTCCACATTAGTGTTGAAGCCACTTCTACTCCGTACAAAATAATTCAAGTTTTGAGGAAGAAGTGATTCCGTATGTTAACTGCATTTCACACATACCTTAACGCATCCCGAGAAAGTATGGAGTACAAGTGGTGCTTGCAGCAAAAAAAAACAGGAAGGGGGGGGGGGTGCATCAAGGTAAAAAATATGCTTGGAAGCGAAGACAGAGAAAAAAAGATTGTATCATTAAGCACCTACGTAAAGAGCAGTTCGTAGATCGTGCGAAAGTGGGGTATAACACAGTATTCCTATGACGTGGGGTTATGCATCTGGCAGATGCCACAACACGAGGCTAAGGGAACACTTGCACAGCCCAAAAGGTCCCCTGAGCACTCATTTGGTCATCCATTGCCAAGATGGAAGAAACTCGTGGGAAAGCTTTTGGCTGTCCCATAGTCGAGTACTGTGCACAGCGGATCGATTGAATTGAATTTAAGCGGGATGGCTCAGTGCTCTCCCATAGTTGAGCACGAAGTACTCGAAATCGTTACAAATTTTTTTCTAAACACCTCGCACTCTAAATCGTTAACAACTTTTTTCTAAACACACTCTCAGTCGTTAACAACTCTTTCTAAACACCGGAGTAAAACAGCGGGAGAAATTGTGGAAGCGCACTGAATTGAAACGCTAGAGAAATGTGAATCAGCCCTCCTTCCGTTGCTTTGTTAGAAAATAAATTTCACTCCTGTCGTGTTACCTTTGATGAGCTTTTTTCTTTTTTTAAATAGTTGTTTGCTAGATGTGCGTTTGACGTAGTGTGTTTCTGTTAGCGCTGACCCGAGGCATTGTAATCTTGTAATAACTATCTCAGATACTGGTGCCACTTTGGAATCGTATCTGTCCATACCACCTGTCAAAGAGTCTCCCGGCTTGTTTTCCTCGTTACTAGCTATCCTGGACCCTGAAGGGTTCGCGTGCCTCTTAAAAAAATCTACTGCGCGTCCTGAAAGTCGCCAGCCCACCTCATGACCTAGCCACCCATCGAAGTGAATTCTGTCTCGTTGAAAACCACCCCACCTATTCACCTCTCTGTTTATTTCCACCACCTCAAAGCATTTTTCTCGACTCATCCGCCATATCTATTGGTTTGCGTTGACAACCACTCTTTGCAGTTTGCCGTCACGCACCGGTACCTCCGGTATCGTCCATATCACTACCTATTTGACCAAACGAAGCAGCGCCGCGGTGCGGAGTAAAGAGCCGGCCACGCCCATCTTTCGTAACGCGCTCTCTCCGTGCCATTGGGATAGCCGGAGAGAAACACGCCGCGCGCGCGCCATCTCGGAGGCTAGGCTATTTCAAACCACCTGCATCCTGCTGAGATATCAGCGTCCACAAAAAATACAGACACTTGCTGCACTCACGGATTAAAATAGGACGTTTGAAGGGCGTAGCCATCTGCACATGCAGCGTCCCTTATAGGGGCTCATAGAACTAAGGATTTTATCGTGGTATACGCCTAGGTAGTGCTGACGAAAGCGCCGTTTCTGACGAGCTTGTGCATTACTCTAGGTAAGCCGACGGCACCGTAGTTACCTACGTCATCGCGCTCTTTTCCCCGTTTACGATTGCCGCGGTGAATTAAGCAACGTTCGCCTATGTGTGGTCCGAAGCTTCAAGAGATTTTGGAGAACAATTGCTCTGGGGTGGGTTCTCGAGCAACTACCAAAAAAAAAATTAGCAATAGTTTAGCTCAGCAATGCCACGATACAAGATAATGTGGGTTAAAATGAAACATGGGGCGAAACGCAACTTTAGACTAAGCCGAACTGTATAGCTAATACAAAGAGTACCTTTCTTTGTTTCTCTAGTTCAGCAATAGGTGCTGGTAGACGTCTACATTTTTTATGGGTAGACATAAAATCCTTCATTGCACACAGCGTTCACGTGGGGAAAACTACGTGGCTGGTACCGGTGTGTTCATGACACGTAAAAAAGGGGCGAAATTTTGCTTGGTCAAATGTTGTGGTCCGTGCATGAAGCTACTCCTATGTCAGTACAACAACTTACGTATTTATGTCGTCACAGAATACTACTAGCTATACAACACCAAAGTTTGGTTCGCTTGGTGCACTGTGCCAATGCGGGATTTTCTTTGAATTCGCGCATGTGGGAGGGGCAAAAACTTCGAAAAAGGAATCGAAGTGCCAAAGAGTGTCTAATGACGTGAACCATTTACTCCTGCTAATTACATATTATATATTTTGTTTAGGACAGTGAATTTGTACATAAGAATAATATGTAAAGCTTTATGGGTGGAAAACGACATGAAAAAGCTCTGAATGCTATTGAGGACAGCACTCCCTGCATTCGCTCTACATTGTGGCTGTTCCACGATCCCAAGGATGTTCTCAAGAGGCGCATGAAAAACATTGAAAGAATTTGAAAGCCATGCCATTGACAAACACGACTTAGAATCAAGTTTTAATGAGCTTTTTTTCATAGTGAAGTTTTAAAAATAACAACTGAAAGCAAATACAAAATTCATTGCATCATAACGCCAGGCTGACGAAGTTGAAAGCCACAAAATGCCCCTGCAGTTGGGCATCAAAACGGCGCGAAAAGGCGAAGAAGATGCGCCCAAACATATCTAGCCTCCAATCACTGCATAATCCAATGAAGTGCAAGCTGCACGCATTCAACAAAAGTAACCATTAGAACAAGAAAAAACTGGGGATGCTTGATCTGCTATTTTCAGAGCAACATATCACCGGGTTCTGCCAGGACTCATTGCGTGGAGTGCAAAGAGTTCTTTCAGTTTGCGGGGGGACCCACGGATGAGTTTAATATGTTTCTAGTGCAAAATATGAGCGCATGAAATTTTTCAGTGTCTCATTTTGCCCAGCAGGTTGGGGCAAAATAAGACATGCGGCGCATTTTCTATTGCTTTTGAAAATGCCCCCTTCGAACTATGGCAACATGGTCATAGTTATGCACCACACACTTTCTACCCAAAGGGAAGTTTCTGCATTGACATCTAATAGTAAAAAGGGAAATAAAAGGTGATATATCCTATTTTAAATTTTTTTTTAGCATTTTACCTCACCCCACCTATACTTAGCGTGAGCTGCCTTCTGGCGACGAAGCCTTGCTAGACATGCTTCTGTTTGCTGCAGTGTCTCCGCAGCATGTTTAGCCTTTTTTTTCTGTTCATTGCATTACAAGCAGCGTGCCATAGAATACTCCAAAGCAAGAAAATAAACAATAGGACTAAAAAAGTATTCGTAAGGCTTTCGCTATTTTGCTTTAAAATCGGTGTTTCGGGTGTGACCTTATTTCTTAGTTCAGAGGGGTTGTGAACGCTGTGCTGGTTTTTTTTGTTCCTTTGCAATTGTGACATAAAAAACGTATCTTGTAAGGTACCTGAATCATCACTCTTATATAACAATATTTCGTTTCGTGCGTGAATATTACATCAATTTACATACCAGTGTCAGTGCCGGAGTATTAGCGTCTCACGAAAAAGAAAAAAATTGTAGACACTTTAGAATTCAAGTGTATTGTGCACTTTCATTTCAGCTAGGTACTCCGTTGCTGTCGCAAACCGGATGCTGTCCCACCCAGAAGATGTGTCGCTAAGCCTGAAAGGTGTCATAAGCGGCAGTGGATTTCTTGGCCCAGTGTTGGAGATCGCAGAATCAAGCAGATTCCTCTACGAAATGTCTATGGTCGACGAAACAGGACGCGGACGCTTCAAACAGGAATTCGAAACGATGAAACTACTTGCAGCAAATCAATCTACAGCTCTCGGAGCAGTACTAATGCTGGGTGCTACAATATTCACCAGCTCTGAATCACCAACTCTATTTCAAGAGCTTACATTATTCAATGATCACGCGAGTCCTCTTTTTACAGAAAGGCCAGGTATCATGTATGCATGTGTTGTGGTTCTTAATTCAACATATATGAGACAAGCGCTCCATGTTGGAGGTGTACCTTTTCAATTTAACAACCCGCTCCTTCTGTCAAACCTTGCACCTGACTGGTTAGTAGAGATCAATGCCATGGTAGAAAAAGTACTAAATGAATCAAGCCTGCTTTCTTACATAGGCCAACTTGACACTCTTTTTCCCGCGGTGAATCAGAAAGCGTACTTCGCCAAACTGAATTGGACGCATGCAGATACGTATCGTAACACCAGCCATCAGCTCTGGAGGAAACCAGACAGGTATTATGGCCATGATGGTTATATAAAGAAAGTAGCGCATTTAACAGAGGCTGTTCTTCTGGGAATGAGTCACTACAGTTCTGCAGAAAAACCTGACGAAGTGTACTATTTGATAACAGAATTTGCGGCTAATTCATCAAATACTGCGAAAGTGGGAGTGATGATTGAGAATGCTAGAGTACAATAAACATTGAATTCTTATGTGTATGTGAACGTTGTATTAAATTATTGATTATTCAAGCCATGGGCCCCTAAGCAGTGCCTACACTTACTCAGGCTTTCTGTGCGTTAGTTTCACGAGCTCAAAAGTCCTAAATTTCGCTAGCAAATAATAAAAAATAATGAACACATTTTTTCTCATACGAACAACAGAAATAAATTCTTGGCTTTTAAACCATATTTTCACCTAGGCATACGATTTCTCATGTTTTTCTGCATACTTGTTTTTTTTTTTAAATATTGTATTGAGAAAGCTTCTGCACCGCATACGGCGATTAGTAAGTATACTAAAGTGGCACGTATTCGTAACCTAAAAAAGTGATGCAAAGGCTGACAAAGTATAATGGGCAATAGACATACCAGACGAACACTTTCTATTGCAGCACAGCCAAGACTACAGGAACAAAACACACACTTTTCAAAACGAAAGTGTTTTGTGCAGGTGTCCATGAAGATTTTAGTGACGTATTTTTGCTACGGAAGGGATGCCGGAAAAATGCGCACTATCAGATGGCATCAAAAAACTTAAAAAAAGGCAGATCCCACGTACAATGTGAATAGATACGCGAAGCATTAATGAGGAAAGTTGATATGTCACTTTAAAATAACCACAAAATTACGAAGAAGAGGTAAATTCTGGCGCACACGACCTACGTGCCATGGTTCTCATGTTTGGATCTGTCGTTTACCTTCGTCATCTATTCACGTCACGAGATGCCAAACTTAGTATATGTGAAGCTAGCGAAACGGCCGCGAGCATGCTATAAACATGATATGTTGTCATGTTCTTCTATGATGCGTGTCATGATTATCACGTTTGCACCAGTCATATACTATCGTCATCTAATGACGTCACATGACACCGAATTTGGCATATGTGGAGCTTGCGAAATGGCCACGAGTGCATCATGAAGGGCCCAATATACTCTGACGTGACGTTGACGCGCGCTCACGCTGGGCACCGAGACGCTATACGTTAGCAAAACGCGAGAACTTTATAATCTCACGCCAGGTGCGACCAGCGTCCATCGGCGCGGCTCGTTGGCAACCGGCGCGAAATGCGACATGCTGCATTTCGCACCGATTCGTTACCCAGGCAGCACTGCGTCTGCCTCTTTTCGTGACGGAGGGACGCTGGACGCGATGAAACACGCATGTGTCAAAGCAGCGCGGCGCACACCTGCGAGTATACGGCAGGACCGGCGCCTCCCGTAGCCAGGCCGGCGTGACGCGACGAAACTAACGCTGCCGCGCACGCGCGCCGTGTCACGTCGAAGTGTATTGGCGCCTTGACTGTGCCATGTAGACATGTTGTCACATGACACGGATCTCATGATTGTTATGTTTGCACCTTCGTCATCCGTTGACGTCACGTAATACCGAATTTGGCTTATGTGAAGCTAACGAAACGGCCGGGAGCGCATCATGAGCGTAGCGTGTAGTCATGCTGTTACATGACACGCATCTCCCGTTTATCATGTTTGCACCAGTCACATACCTTCGTCATCCATTCACGTACCGTAATACGCAATTTTGTATATGGGACGCTAGTGAAATGGCCGTGAGCGCATCATGAGCGCGGCGTGTACTCATGTTGTTACATGACACGCATGTCATGAATTTCATGTTAGGTTCTGTCGCTTGTATTTACCATGCAATCATGTCATACCATACCAGTTTTGCAACATGTCATGTGAACGAAACCACCACAAGAGAGCAAGACCATGAAATGTAAATCATGACGATAATGTCATACATCTCATGATGTTCATGTTATGACTAATTAAATGTGCTCGTCACAGAGTCATGTTATACCATAATAAGTTTGGTATCGATACCATTATCCAAACGGCCAGGAGAGCTAGAAGTCGTAGGCGGCTAGACGCACACACACACACACACACACACACACACACACACACACACACACACACACACACACACACACACACACACACACACACACACACACACACACACACAGACACACACAGACACACACAGACACACACACAGGCACACACACAGACACACACACACACACAGACACACACACAGACACACAGACACACACACAGACACACAGACAGACACACACAGACAGACACACACACAGACACACAGACAGACACACAGACAGACACACAGACAGACACACAGACAGACACACAGACAGACACACACACAGACACACACACAGACACACAGACAGACACACAGACAGACACACAGACAGACACACACACACACACACACACACAGACAGACACACAGACAGACACACAGACAGACACACAGACAGACACACAGACAGACACACACACAGACACACACACAGACACACAGACAGACACACACACAGACACACACACACACACACACACACACACACACACACAGACAGACAGACAGACAGACAGACAGACAGACAGACAGACAGACAGACAGACAGACAGACAGACAGACAGACAGACAGATAGATAGATAGATAGATAGATAGATAGATAGATAGATAGATAGATAGATAGATAGATAGATAGATAGATAGATAGATAGATAGATAGACAGACAGACAGACAGACAGACAGACAGACAGACAGACAGACAGACAGACAGATAGAAGATAGATAGATAGATAGATAGATAGATAGATAGATAGATAGATAGATAGATAGATAGATAAATAGATATAGATAAATAGATATAGATAGATAGATAGATAGATAGATAGATAGATAGATAGATAGATAGATAGATAGATAGATAGATATGGATAGATAGACAGACAGACAGACAGACATTATTATGTATTTTTACATAAGAAAATTACGTTATTTTTTTTCTCTAGTGCAGCATGTAACACTCAAATGAAAGCAAATAATTATATCTCCCCGAGGGCTACCAAACAATGATGCCAGCGAACACTGCTGTCGCAGACGATGTGGTTCAACGCCACGCTCAGCAAGCGCCTGCGCATGCGTGAGCGGCTGCTGGAGCGTGACTGCAGCGCTGGCCGCAGTGCGATGCCATGCGCTCCGATATTTCTCCAAAGTCTGAAACACACGTATTGGTCTTTTGCTGCTTACCACAGGTGCCCGCGAAATGCAAATAAACTCGCAAGCATTTCCTCGAGGGTGAACATGGTTAAGTGCGAATGCACGGGGTGATGCTATAAGGGGGAGTAAGGTAAAATCTGTTGGCATTCGCCAGTGAGTTAACGTAAACTCCCCCGTGTGATCACATTGCGATTCCCAGGAACCATTAGACCCTCTCAGAAAATCTTGGTAAGTTGACGCGTATATGTGAGAGTAAATTCACACTGTAATGATGTTTATGTCCGCGGCCCGCTTGCGCTCGGCATCACGGGCCCTTCGCCGCACTGCCTTGTCTTCAACCGGCGCGACATCTTCAACGACGCGTGCAATGCTCTCACTCTATTGCGCTGTACTCGTTGTAGGAGGTATCGCATTCGAGGTTGATGCGTGCGATGGATCCATACCTATGATGACTTGCCGATCTCGAGCAAGTCGTGGCTGCCACGCGCAGCCACGGAGCGGAGGGCGGAGTGCGCGCAATCACGGGGTGTGTGATTGCTACAGATCACGGAGGAAGGTCCTCCGTGCTACACATGCTTCTCTCCGCTCCTCGCACCAGTGCTAGGGGAGAGGAGGAGGCGCACCGTGGACGGCGGATTCATTGTCGCTTATAAAGTGCATTCGCACTTTAAAGAAATGTAGCGCATGACAAGCCCGCTTGCACGTCTATGCACGCAGTGTTTGTAGTGCTCTCTGACGTTACGCGTGCAAACGACTATAGCACTTGGGCGTGTGCGTTGCCTCAACAACACAGCGACTGTGGCAGTGGTTGTGCGATGACACACCTTTTGCTAGTGGCAACACAAGTGCTTCTGCTTATCGCTGTCAAGAATCGTTGCCAGAGAAATGCCTCGTTTGTATGCGTAACATTAGGAAGCACTTCAGTCATGCCCCCCCCCCCCCCCAGGCAAGCCGGTATGTCCTGGGGTATTTTTAGTGTTTAGCGGGCATTTGTAGTAAGCATAAAACAGTGATAAATAGCGTACCTAAATGTATATACTTGCTCGTTGGATGTTTAGCAAAGCGATATACATTTTTTCTACATAGGATATTTTGCCAGCTTCGTTATTTAAAATAATTATGGACCATCTCCCCCGAAGGAAACCACAATGGGATGCAAAGCAGCAGCGGTGCGCCCCCTGCTGGCCTGGCAGAAACGGGCATTGACGCGGGTGCTGGAAGAACGGTGTGAAGCGAAACCCAGTGTAGCCATTTCTCGAGTAAACTTTTCTTTGAAACACAAAGACATGGGAGGCGGGTTAAGGCTTCATGTAAGTTTCATCGCAGATAAACAAGCCAAAAGAGTGTTTGCACTCGACGTGCGGTCGAGCGTTGTGGGCGGTGAAAAGGGTGAAGCGAGCGAGAAGTGTGTTGCGAGTGGGTGGGGGAGCCGGCAGCGTGGGCGCCGTGGCAAGCGTGCAGTGGGTGAGGGAGAGAAAGACGTGAGCGCGCACCTGCGAGAAAAGCGCGTAAAGTGCCAACCACTGGCATGCGTATGCACGCGTCTACGCGTCAAAAGCGTCTAGTCACGCCTGGGGAGGAAAAGGGCGCGCAACCACTGGCACGCGTCAACCACGTTGACCCCCACGCGTCCAAGGCTGATGCACAATGTTGCTTGGCCTTGGCTTAGAACTGTCGAAGTTCAGCACAGAATGCCACATTCCTAACTGGAACGGGTTTATATTGTCGCGACGTCAAGAGAGAGGTCGTACTCGAAGACGCTGAGAAAACAGCAGCGGGTCGGTCTTTTTGTTAACCGCGTGAGAGAGAGTTCGTCATCTTTCTCGTTGTTGCGTTCTGCATAAAAGCGTGCAGATGTGCGTATGCGCTGTCGCCTTCGTCTTTTTCGCGGGACGCACGTGACATTTGCCTCCCTCCGAAAATGGCATCGTCCCGATGCGCAGCCAAGGCACTCTACTTATAAAAACGCACATATGCACTGGCACGCACAGGACAAACGAGAGTTAGCTGGACAAGTAGGGTTTCATCCGGATGACATGCACGATTTCGGGTGAGCAGTTTCGGCGACTGGAACTGCAATCGCCGTCGGGAATAACTTCGTAGTTGATGTCGTTCAATCGTCGGGTGACTTGATATGGACCAGAGTATCGTCGCAATAGCTTTTCTGAAAGTCCGCGTCGACGTATTGGGATCCAGACTCATACCTTGTCGCCTGGTTTGTAGGTTACCAATTTATGTCGTAGGTCGTACTGTTTCGCATCTTTGTGTTGCTGGTGACAAATACGCACGCGGGCTAACTGTCGGGCTTCTTCGGCACGCTGACCAATTTCTTCGGCGTCAGCGTGAGTGTCTCACACTCGTGCGGCAGCATAGCGTCCAACGTTGTAGTGACTTCGCGCCCGTGTATTAAACTAAACGGCGTCATTCCGGTAGTTTCCTGCCGGGCAGTATTATAGGCGAAGGTCACATAAGGCAAGATTTCGTCCCAGTTCTTGTGTTCTGTGTCGACATACATTCAGAGCATGTCTGCGAGGGTCTTATTAAGCCGCTCTGTTAGTCCGTTTGTTTGTGGGTGGTACGCCGTTGTTCTCCGGTGAGCTGTACCACTGAGCCTGAGAACCGACTCCAAAAGTTCTGCCACGAACGCAGTTCCTCTATCCGTGATGAGAACTGTTGGAGCCCCGTGCCGAAGGACGACGTTTTCTATGAAAAAATGAGCCGCTTCTGCTGCTGTGGCCCTCGGCATGGCTTTAGTTTCTGCGTAGCGAGACAAGTAGTCAGTGGCGACAATGATCCATCTGTTCCCTGTGGTAGAAGTTGGGAATGGGCCCAGGATATCCATTCCGATTTGGGCGAATGGCTTTGCTGGTACTTGAACGGAATGTAATAAGCCTGCCAGCCGGCCGGGTGGTGCTTTGCGTCTTTGACAGTCGGCACATGTTTGGACGTGAGGCTTCACAGCAGCAGGTAGGTTAGGCCAGTAGTAACTGTTTTGCAGACGGGACAATGTTCGAGTGTAACCGAGATGACCAGAGGTGACTTCATCATGGCAGGCTTCCAGAACTTTTTTTTCGCAGTGATACAGGGACGACGAGCAAGTATGGGCTGCCGGTGGGAAAAAAGTTTTTCTTGTATAGGACGTCGTTCCTTAAACAAAAAGATGGCACTCCTCTCGCGAAAATTCGTGGCACGTCTTCCCGTCGTCCTTCTAAGAAATCGATAAGCGAAAGCAGGTCAGGGTCACGGCGCTGCTCTTGGGAGATAGGGGCCGCGTTGATGACTCCCAAGAATGCGGCGTCCATAGACTCGTCATTAATAGCGGCAGGCTCAACGGGTGACCGCGAGAGACAGTCTGCGTCGGTGTGCTTCTTCCCTGATTTATAAATAATGGTCATATCAAACTCCTGAAGCCGAAGGCTCCAGCGTGCTGAACGGCCGGATGGGTCTTTCAAGTTAGTGAGCCAGCAAAGCGAGTGGTGATCACTGAGGACCTTGAATGAGTGGCCGTACAGATACGGTCGAAATTTGAGAACCGCCCAAACCACGGCGAGGCACTCTTTCTCGGTAGTTGAGTAGTTCTCTTCCGTGCGAGAGAGAGCTCTGCTGGCATAGGCTATCACTTTCTCGGAGTTATCTTGCCATTGTATCAGTACGGCGCCCAGCCCTACATTGCTTGCGTCGGTGTGAAGTGCTGTTGGCACTTCCTGGTCAAAGTGCGCCAGAACCGGAGGTGTTTGGAGGCGTTGGCGTAATTCGTTGAACGCTGTTTGTTCCTTTTCGCTCCAAAGAAAGGGGACATCCTCTCGTGTGAGCCGCGTCGGAGGCGCCGCAATAGACGAAAAGTTGGCGATGAATCGTCGGTAATAAGCGCAGAGGCCTAAGAAGCGTCTCACTGCTCTTTTGTCATGCGGTGCGGGAAACTTTGCGACAGCGTCGATTTTGCCCGGGTCAGGTCGAACACCTTCGTGGCTGACCACGTGGCCTAAGAAGCAAAGTTCGTTGAAACCGAAATAGCACTTCTCTGGCTTTAAAGTCAGGCCAGCCGAACGTATAGCTTGTAGAACTGCGAATAATCGACTTAGGTGTTCCTCGAATGTAGCTGAGAAGACGACAACGTCGTCTAGATAAACTAAGCATGTCTGCCACTTAAGTCCTGATAGCACAGTGTCCATTAAACGCTGAAAAGTGTCCATTAAACGCTGGCACTGAGCATAACCCGAATGGAAGCACTTTAAATTCATAAAGACCGTCGGGCGTCACGAAAGCAGTTTTCTCACGGTCTCTGTCGTCTACCTCTATTTGCCAATAGCCACTTCGCAGGTCCATCGATGAGAAATAGCGTGCATGCCGCAGCCGATCAAGAGAGTCATCTATACGTGGCAGTGGGTAGACGTCTTTCTTCGTTACTTGGTTTAACTTGCGGTAATCTATACAGAAGCGCAAGCTGCCGTCTTTCTTTTTAACCAATACCACGGGGGATGCCCAGGGACTTTTGGAAGGCTGTATTACGTCATCTTGGAGCATCTTCTGAACTTGCTTTTGGATCTCCTCACGTTCTTTCGGAGCCACACGGTATGGGTTTTGACGGATTGGTCTCGTATTTTCTTCAATGATGATTCGGTGCCGGGTCAGTGGTGTTTGCTCGACTTTCGACGTGCACGAAAAACAATTTTTGAACTGGTGTATCAGCTCTAGTAGGCGCTGTTTTTCCGAGGCTGACAGGGTTGAGCAAATGTTGACAGACAAAGGTGTCGAGGCTGGGATGGTCGCTTCGTCCGGTTGCAAAGCGAAGCAATCTCTGGCTTGGTCCACGTCGTCGTAGTAGGCAATCGCGGTGCCCTTCTGGATGTGGCGACGCTCGTTGCTGAAGTTGGTGATGAGGACTTCTGCTTGCCCATCAATTAGTGCCAGAATGCCTCTCGCTATTGAAACACCTTGCGTAAGCAATAGCGTGTCTATTCGCTCCGCTATCACCTCATTACGGCACGGCCGTTCACACAACACCGACACAAGGCAGCAAGATCTCGGCAGGAGCATCACATCATCGGCTACACGTAAACGTTGCAGTTGTTCTTCAGTGGTGGCGTCGACGTAAGGATGGGCGGAAAAGGTGACGATACGTTCTGGGATGTTGATGACAGCACCATACTCTCGCAGAAAATCCATACCCAAAATCAACTCTTTACAACAGTCCGGTAAAATGACAAAAGTGGCGACGAAGTTCGAATCATCGATTACGAGCCAAGCGGTGCATTTACCGGTTGGCGTCATTAGCTGCCCACCACCACTCCTTATGCTCGGCCCACTCCACGGCGTCTTAACCTTCTTAAGGCGGTCGGCGAGCTCTTGTCGCATAATAGAGAAGTCAGCACGAGTGTCAACCAGTGCTGTTACGTGGTGTCCGTCTATAATAACGCTGAGGTCGGCACGTACAAATTCATTGGCAGTAGTACTCGTGGTTGTTGTCGTCTTCGTCATCACCGTCGTCACGTCGTCTTTGTGTAGAGGCAAGGGGGTCTTTTTGGCGTCTCGGCAATTGGCAATCTTGCCCCCTGAGGTCGCGGCAGTTAATTTCCCTGGCACGGGCTTGGGGAGCGGTTTCTGATGGCGTCCGCGTATCTTTGGCGATTAGGGGAATGCTGACCTCGTGCAGGTGAGGGAGACCGCCAGTGACGACTTGATGAAGACGCTTGGTTGGTCGGTAGGTGATCAGCACCATGGTCACGAGGGTCTTCAGAATAAAAAGAAGCGGGCCGAGAAAAGTTTCCAAACCGGGTTTCTCGATGACGGCAGTAGCGCGAGATGTGGCCTGGTTCGCCGCAGTGGAAACAAAGGGGTCGACGGTCGGCAGTGCGCCACAAGTCGGTCCGACGTACTGGTGGTCGCCGCACAGGTTCACGCTGCCACCACGGCAAGGTAACGGGCCGTGGCTGAAAGGGTGCTTCTTCTGGGGCAGGCGGATGACGGCGGACGGCATCAGCATAGGTTAGTGGACGTGGTTCGGGTGGTGGCGCCGGTGATGGAAAGGCTTGCTGTAGTTCCTGGCGCACGATTTCTGCAACAGAAGCAACTGGGGGATCGGTAGACGGAAGGCCGAGGGCCCGAAGCTCTTCCCGCAGCATTTGTCGAATCATTTGCCGTAAAGAGTTTTCGGAAACGGCCGCGTTTTGAGCGGCGGCACCAACAGGCGTTTGGTCGGGCAGGCGGTCAAAGTGGCGGCATCGTTGCCGGAGCGCCCGCTCAATGACAGTCGCCTCTTTGATGAATTCATCCACTGTTGTTGGCGGATTTCGTACAAGGCCGGCGAAAAGTGGTTCCTTAACTCCCCGCATGAGATGACGAACTTTCCTTGCCTCGGGCATGTCAGGGTCAGCGCGGCAAAATAGGCGGGCCATATCCTCGGCGAACATGGCCACGCTTTTGTTCGGCTTTTGCATGCGGGCTTCGATCATCTGTTGTGCGAGATCCCGTCGGTCCGCACTCAGGACCGTCTCGAGAAGCTTTTGGCGGAAAATGTCCCAGGTTTGGAAAGTAGGCTCCCTGTTCTCGTACCATGTGCGAGCGCTATTTTCCATTGCGAAGTAGGCACGGCCAAGTTTTTCTTGCACGCTCCAACGATTCACCACAGCGGTCCGCTCGAACTGGTCGAGCCAGTCCTCGACATCTTCATACGGTTCTCCACGGAAGACTTCGGGAACACGAGGAGTCTCAAAAGTTACCTGGTAAGGGTGAGTCGTCTGGGCCGGGGGAAGATTCGCAGACGCTGAAGGGGCCGCCATGTTGGTAACAGGAGATGCCGTCAAGAGTTCTGGGCTTAGGCCTAATAGGCGCCGGCTGAATCGGTGTACTGGAGTCGCAACAAGACGTTGAGGCTCCGGACTTGGTGTACGGTCCCGAACAACGCTTTCTTGCATCAGGTTGCAGGCCCCAGCACCTCCACCAGGACGCACGTGACAATATGTTTTAGAGGATATGAGAACACGTTAAAAATTGATAGTGCTTCACCCACCGCAGTTTAGACTATTTTAGAAGTAATTGACATTCCAGTGCCCAAACTAAAAATAGTGGTATTCACCAGAAATCAATATCGGTGCGTGTGCCGCTCCCGCGAATGAGCATTCGCGTCTAGCATACTGTAGGTCTATCATAGGCGTGTGCAGAGTTCTCCTCATGGAGGAGGGGGGGGGCAAAAGTTTGTTGCAGTGCTCCCCCCCTCCATGTAGGGGCTGACTTAGCGCCCCCTCACTATTATGTTAATATATGGAGTTGACAATGTGTGCTCCCCCCTCCCTCCTCTGTTTAGGGAATGAGGCGGCGGCTGCCCTCCTAATTAGGTTTACAAACCACCGGATTTCTATACCTGCACTACCAAACTTATTAACAATATTTTGAATATGCTGGTACCTTCAGTATATTTACACATCATATTTTATAGCACTCAACTTAATAACCACGCCTGAAACTTCATGATCTGACAGATTTAAGTCAGTCATAAGACTACAATTGAGGCCAGAGTAGCAGGCTTTCGGCTCATGTGTGTGTTCGAAATATCCTCTAATGTGACAAAGCACGCCTGGTTCTTATTGATACAAAAGATATTGGTCATAAGATAGGAACCAAATACTGCACAGAATGCCTAGGGGCATTTTCCATAGTCGATATGTGCTCTAATGCAACTAACTGTGCCTGACACTTCTATGATGTGACAGATATCGGTCATATTATTAGAACTGAAACCTTAATGCAAGACTTCGGGACGTTGTCTTTAGTCAAAGTATTCTCTAAAACTACAGACGACACCCAACTGTTCATAAAGTCACAGATATCGGTCATAATATTGGAAGTGAACCCTGTATGGAAGAATTCTGGACGTTGTCTTTAGTCAAAGTATTCTCTAAAACGACAGACGACACCCAACTGTTCATGAAGTCACAGATATCGGTCATAATATTGAAAGTGAACCCTGTATGGAAGACTTCTGGACGTTGTCTTTAGTCAAAGTATTCTGTAAAATGACAAATGACACCCAACTGTTCATAAAATCATAGATATCGGTCATTGTATTGGAACTGGACCCTGAATAGAAGGCTTTTGAACGTTGTCTGGAGCCGAAATGCTCTCCAATGCAACAACCCACACCCTACTCTTCATGATGTGACGGATTTAGGTCATGAGGCGGTAATTGTGCCCTGTGCGGAGGGCTTTTGAATGATAAGCGTATTGAAAATATCCTCTAATGCAAGAAACCACATCTCGCTCTTAATGATACCACAGATACTGGTCATAAGAATGGAACCAAGCACTACGTAGAATGCCTCTGGGCATTTTTTGTAGTCGAAATATGCTATAATGCAACTAACTGTATTTGAAACCCTCATGATAAAACAGATATTGCTCATAGGACTGCAACTGAACCCTGTATGGAAAACTTCTGGACGTTGTCTGTAGTTAAAGTACTTTCTAAAACGACAAACCGCGCATAACTCTACATGAAGTCGCAGATATCGGTCATAATACTGGAACTGAACCCTTCATGGAAGGCAGCCAAAATGTTCTCCAATGCAATAAAACACACCCGACACATCATGATGCAACAGATATTAGTGATCAGATTGGACCCGAGCACACTGTGGAACACTTTGGGATGATATATTTATTTATTTATATTCAAGTACGGCAGCCCAATGTGAGGCTACTGCAAAAGTGGCGTACATATATACGAAATGAAAGGATTTAAACAGTAATATCACAATAAGTGTGCCAAGGTAAACAAATATCACTACCCTTGAGTGCACCCTTGTAAAAAATCAGAGAAATAGAACATATTATTATACAAGTGCCTCCAAAAAGTCAGACACACTGGTATTAGGAATCAAACCAATTAGATCAATCAAGTGTTTGATAACTTTATTTGAACGTGTTAGAGAGCACTACAAATGACTTCTAAGCTGGATGGTGATTGCGGATCAGTGCTGTGTTGAAGGCTTCAGCACTTTGCTGGTAGTTTAAATATTCTTTAAGATCTACAAAATGCATCTGACACTTCTTGATGAGACAGACATTGATTTTGAGATTACAGCCAAGCACTGTGGCTTTCACATGTCAATTGTCAAAATACCCTATAATGCAATAAATCATGCCCAAAATTTTTGATGGGACAGATACCGATTATAGGATTGCATCAGAGCACCGTACAGAAGTTTTGGCAAGTTTTCCAACAGAGCTGAACTGAATATGCTTAAGTGCATGCATATATATAATCCAAGTTGATGCATATACTAAAAAACCGAACAGAAATGAAGCACTCCTTGGAAACACATACAAATATTCAATGTTCGAAACCATCGAATAATATCTTCAGCTCATTACAGTCTGGAGGAACAGATAAATACATGCACAGTTCTGAAAGGTCTCACAAGTCACATGAGGTACTTTTTGCATTTCTTCTATACAAAGTGCTGTAGCATACTAGTGCACTTTCATTCATTTTGGGCATACATGTGGTGATCTTCTCTTCCAACTATCGTGTCATCGTGCAGCTGATTTCAAATCAGGTGCTTCTCACAAGGTTTTCAGTTATCTGTCCAGCTGTAAACAAAACGCGCGTTATATTATAGTAAACTGTAAAACGAAGGAGAAGCGCCATTGTATGCCTATTGCTATGAGTATCAGAATGAACTAAAAATTAAGAATGTGTGTGTTAGAATGTCTCCAAACAACGTATGTGCTACTGAGAGTGGCAGAGAAGCAGAAGGAGCGAGAGGTGAAATAGCAGGCAATACCAGCAGCACTTAATCATGCATCTTTCTTTTTCGATCACCACAGCAACGCATGCTCGAGTTTCTGTCTTGTACGTGAATGGAAATGAGACCACTGACAGCTGAATGTTTCAGCGTTGGTGACACGAAGTCACCTCACACTGCTACCAACCAGCGCAAGATTGTTATTATTAGCTCGGCTGCACACGAAAACAATTTGCACCGAAGCCAACGAATGTTTCAGCGTCGTACAGTCCGCGAATACACTTCTATAAGTACGTACGTTTTCACATCACCGAACTGTGTTGGCTAGGGCGAGGTTCGCTTTCAGCGATGATGAATACCGATGTTGAAAACAAACACAGGGCAGATAAAAACTCCTCCGTATGAACTACGCTGTTTCTGGCGTCGTATATGGTGTCTATGTTGCGACGGAAACTACCGTAGAGTTTTTTTCAGCCGATGTTCCTCACATGTGCTGGTTCATACGAACTAGACGGTAGAGGCCTGCGCTGGATGCAGATGACACCACTCTGAATTGCCTCCGTGGTAGGCGAGGGCTCACGCTCAAACCTTCAAACCTCTGAAGTCTGTTTACACTCGTCTTTAGCACAGAAAGTCGCAGATCAAAACACAAGAACACCGACATGCTCCTTTCACTCGCCCGACGATCGCACTCGGGACCGGCGCTAGCATAGCCGGCCGGCATTCGCTGGATTTGTCGGCGTCGCTCGAAATCGGCACGAAACCGCGTCACACTGGTAACACTCGCAGTCATTCGTCGTGTCGTTGTCGTTCCAGATTACGAAGCGGTCATTCAGGAACGTTTGGAGTAGTTTCCGTGCTTGCATCCAGAACTCGGCTGTGCCTTCGAAGCGGTGGCCTTTAGGCATAACGTTCTGAGGCATAGCGGCCTCTGGTTGGTTGGCGCGTGGCCCCTGGTGTGTTGGCGCCGCTGTACGCGTGGTGACGTAGCGTACGCGTGGCAAAAATATCAAGCCCGGCTTGATCCCTCGCGCCTCCTCGCGTATCCGTGTTCTGCATGCATTTCAGGGCACTACGGATGAACTCGCGCGAGAACTTTGTGACCGCTACATCTGCCGCACAATTGATCCCGCAGGCCCAGCATATACGTATGCCGGCGCCCCTAACACCGACCTCGACGCCTCGTACACGCTTTCTGATTTACGATTTGCACTCACGAAAATGCGACGGGGCACGGCCCCTGGACGCGACGGAATCACAGTATCGCTCCTGGCAAATCTTCCCGACCAAGCACACCTCTCGCTACTCCAGCTTATAAATTCGATATGGGACGGTTCTCCGCTTCCAACAGAATGGACCACATCAGTCGTGACATTCATTCCCAAATCGGCAAAGTCCGTTAGTATTGAGGCACTGAGACCCATCTCACTTACGTCTTGCGCAGGCAAACTCATGGAAACCATGGTTCGCGAACGCCTTTCCGCCTACTTGGAGACCAGGAGCACCTTTGCCGACACGATGTTTGGCTTTCGCCCGCATCTGTCGGCGCAGGACGTCCTGCTCCAGCTTCAACACGATATCATAGAGCCGACTACTATGCGCCATAACGATAAAGCCGTGCTCGCTCTTGATCTCCGCGGGGCGTTCGACAACGTCAAACACAGCACTATACTCACTAACCTGTCTACCACAAACTGCGGGCAGAAGACTTTCAACTACATTCGCGCCTTTCTATCACATCGCACCGCCTTCATTCGCCTTAATTCTACCGAACACGGCCCGTACTTATTAGGCACGCGGGGTACACCTCAAGGGGCAGTCCTGTCTCCTCTGCTTTTTAACCTGGCGATGATGAACCTCCCCTCTCTTCTAAGCGAGGTCGAGGGAATACAACACGCACTATATGCAGACGATATCACAATCTGGACCAACACCGGCTCCTTAGCGCAAATCGAAGAACGCCTGCAAAAGGCTGCCCTTCTGGTGGACACCTACGCAGGTTCATGCGGCCTGGAGTGCTCTCGAGCTAAATCGGCTCTTCTTTCAGTCTCTCCGCTACCGCCACCTCAAATTTTTCTTCCGTCCGGGCCCGTCCCGTCAGTGCAAAATATTCGAGTTCTTGGCCTTCACCTCACATCGTCCTTGGACCCAAAGGGCACAATAGCAGGCCTCAGACGCACCAGCGAACAGGTGAGCCGCATGATACGGCGAGTTTCTACCAAGCGCGGCGGCCTCCGCGGGTCTCAGTCCCTCCGCTTGGCCCACGCGTTTGTGACCAGTCGCGTCCTCTACGCCTTGCCTTACCTTCGCCTGCGTCGTCGACACGAGCACCAGCTGGACGTCCTTCTTCGTTCAGTATACAAACGCGCTCTGGACCTACCTATTGCAACTTCCAACAGCCGATTCACGGCTCTGGGGGTACACAACACCTTTGCAGAGATGCGCGAAGCTCATCGCGTTAACCAAATCAATCGACTGTCACAGACGCCTTCAGGGCGCCGTCTTCTACACAGACTTGGCCTTAACCTGATATCTGACCAAGACCCTCTGCAGCCGGTACCAGAGCTCTGGCGTCAAAAGCTATGGGTGGAACCTCTACCCCGTAATATGAACCCTGACCTCCATCCTGGCCGTAGACTAGCACGCGCCGCGGCCCTTCATACGCGACACTCCGATCGTCCTGGTGTTTTCTACGTGGACGTCTCGGGTCCCTCCCCCTCGGGTCACTTCACGGCTGCCGTGATTACAGAGGGCAAACACGTAGATGGCCTCTCCTTTCGAGCAGACACAGTAACGCACGCTGAAGAGGTTGCCATAGCTTTGGCCGCCTCTCACCCTGCCTCACGCACCATCCTGACGGACTCGCGCTCGGCCTGTTCTCAGTACCTTCAGGGTTCGATTGCTCCGCTGGCGGCTAGCCTACTACAGGCAGCCTCTTGGCGCTTTAATCCTCATCCCATTCGTATAGTGTGGACCCCAGGCCACTCGGGCCTGCCCGGCAACGAGGCGGCAAATGCCGCTGCCCGCGCTTCTCCTGTCCGGGCCGTTGCCCCTCCATGTCCCGAGACGGAATCTGGCAATACCAACCTGACGCGCTTTCGCGAAATTTTGGCTTATTACCGGGCTTCGCGCCGCCTCTACCCGGACCCCGCACGCGGTTTGGAGAAAGCGGATGAACGACTGCTACGCCGCCTGCAGACGAACACCTTTATCAGTCCGGCGGTCGCCAGGCACTTTTTGCCGGAAATCAATGGCACCTGCTCGACCTGTCATGTCCTCGCCGACACATATCACGTCGTAGCATCGTGCCCAGTTAATCCCGTCCCTTTCTCATCCCCTTTTCCTATCCCAACTAGAGAGGCTTGGGGGGAGCACCTGCTCGGCTGCTCTACCTTGGCTGCACAACGCTCCTTGGTGGAGCGCGCACGGGCAGCTTCCAGCTCCACTGGCGTCCCGGAATAGGGTCTTGCCACTCTAGCACGCCGATGGGCCACGTCGGCACTCTCTAGTAAACTTTTTCGGAAATAAATGTTTTTTACCACCACCACCATCCTCGCGTATGCCCCTCCGACGCCGCCGCCGAGAGATGCATTTGACGCTTTTGACGCGTAGACGCGAGCATACGCGTGCCAGTGGTTGGCACTTTACGGAGCTTCACGTCAACACGCTGCTGCGGCGTGACTTACTTGGCACCAATCCAACACCTGCTGCGAGAGAACGCGTTGTGCCACGTTCGTACGGACGCATGTATATACGGCGTTACACAAATGAGTCAAACAGCGGCTTCGCATCTAATACACTCCTACTGAGCTTCAAGGTTAGTTTTAGGGCTTCAAGAGAGGTATTCCACGTTCCGAATTCGCTTAAAACGGCATCATATGGCATATGTGGCATATAACACATAGTTCATATGGCACATTACATAGGCAAATATTACGGGGGGGGGGGGGGGGGGCTCGGGCACCCTCTGGGCTGCATCATGATGGGCAGCACCTCCTCCGGGCGCGGGCCCTGGAGATATTTTACAGCTTAGCCTGGGCTTTCAATGAGCATCAACAGACTATAAAGAGACTATTGTTTTGCAGCTATTCCACAGGGGACTGTTTATGCCTATTCGTTTTTCTTTCTGGCTTATAAAATACGGATCACGGGGCAGTGACAAGTAGACCGTCTGGCACAGCGGTCACATTGCGAACAAACTCACAGGACGATGAAAGTTGCAGCATTGGCAAAGAAATAAATGTTTTTTATGTAACTGACATTGTTTATTATCTTCTTAAAACTTTCTATAAGACTTTGTCCCTCGCTCTCTTTATATATATATATATATATATATATATATATATATATATATATATATATATATATATAATGACGCGCGTATGTGCCAGTGGTGAGGACAACGAAGGAACGCGAGTGTCTTTGGCCGAGGGCAAAAGACGAAGTCGTTGCAGTCTGTTTCCCGCGATCAATAAATCTTATTTGTTTGAGGCGCTTTGTGTGCTCGTCAATCTCGCGTCGTCACACTGGTGGAGGTGCTGGGTACGTCTTCATGCTTGGCACCCCTTCGCGGACCCGACATTCAAGCCCGGAATCACTACCACCCGTCGACACACCAGTCCACCGTTCCAGCTGCCATCTGCGAGGCCTAGCTCCCGAGCTCAATCCCTTTCCAGAAACTGCCAGCAATTGCTTGCCTCCTTCAACCACCATGGCCACTGCAGCTACATCGCACATGACACTTCAGAATCCCATGATTCCTGACTGCTTTCATGGTGAGACCTATGAAGATGCACAAGACTGGCTGGACCAGTTCGAACGCTGCGCGAAGTACAACCAGTGGGCCACCCCAGAAGACAAGCTCGCGAATGTGTACTTCTACCTGAAAGACAACGCCCAGACGTGGTACATCAACAGGGAAAGAAGCATGGCTACGTGGGATGACCTCCGCAATCAGCTGATTGACACCTTTAGTAGTCTTGACAGAAATGAGAATGCGCAACGTCTTTTGGAAGCTCGAATTCAAAAACCGAACGAGAGCGTCGCTATGTTCGCCGAGGACATGACCCGTCTTTTCGGCAGGGCGGATCCCGAGATGCCGGAAGACAGGAAGCTGCGGTATCTAATGCGAGGCGTGAAGGAGCAACTGTTTGCTGGGCTTGTGAGAAATCCGCCAACAACAGTAGCTGAGTTTACGAAAGAAGCCACAGCTATTGAACGGGCCCTACAGCAACGGTACCGCCAGCAGAACCCGGTCAACGTTCGAGCGAGTAGCCCTGTCACGACTGCGGCGAGCCTCTGCGACAACGACAGGCCTCTGCGGGAAGTCGTCCGGGAGATTTTGAGGGAGGAGCTTCAGCAGCTTGGTTTAATTCCAGCAACTGAACCGACGCTGGCATTGTCTTTTGTCGCTGATGTTGTCCGGGATGAGGTCCGCCATGCTCTCTCTTCATCCGGCTATAATGGTGTGCGACGACATTTTACTTATGCTGATGCAGTCCGACGCCCCGTCGTCGCTCCTTCAGCACAGCAGACCCCAATGACTGGACCACCACCAACCCTGCAAACACAGCCACTGTCAGCGCCGACCACTTTCGCAACCTCACCGATTCCTCCGACAAGACGAATGCCGTATAACCAACATGCCCCACAACGTCGCCCCGCAACGTGGCCCAATAGTTAGTCTCCACTTACCTACCAGCGTCGGAAAACCGATTTGTGGCGTACCGCTGACCGTCGACCGGTATGCTTTCATTGTGGCGAAGCTGGGCACGTCTACAGAGTTTGCCGTTATCGCGACGCTCAGTACTCGAGATTTCCTCGCTACCCTGATTACATTGCGTACGACGATCAACGCATGTACAACTACGCCCATGTGAACACACCGCCGCAGAATCCAGTAATGCCCAGATCACGTTCTCCATCTCCTGCGTGGCCCAGTTCACCATATCGTCGCAGTTTTGCCGACGTCACCAGGGGCAGGTCCCCTAGCCCGCGACGGGGAAACTAGACGCAGCGACCTCGGGGGGTGGGGTTGCCAATATTCGAAATTCCGAACAGCCCCCATTGCAGACAAGTGACAGCTCGAAGCCATCGATACCGAAGAAGACGACAGCAACGACTAATTCGACGAATGAGACAACTGCCGACGTAACCGACGTTATCAGCGCTGACCTCGTCTTTCACATTGACGGCCACCAAGTGAAGGCACTTGTGGACACTGGCTCCCACTTTTCTATAATAGGCCTACAGCTATCCGAAAGACTAAGGAAGGTGAAAATGCCATGGCAGGGCCCCAATATAAGAGCTGCAGGAGGTCAGTTGATGACACCGGTTGGAAAGTGCACGGCCCAACTCTTCATTGCTGGTCCCACCTTTGTCGCCACCCTCGTCATTCTCCACGAGTGCTGTAAACAGCTCATATTGGGAATGGATTTCTTGCGCAAATACGGGGCTGTCATTGACATCCGTGACAGAAGCGTAACGTTCACTGTAAGCTCGGAGACTGCTACAGATGAGGAACACCAGCCACCTCGCTTCCGTATTGCCGATGACGACGTCATACTGCCACCACGAAGTTGTTCCCTCGTATCTGTGCACTGTGCCAAATTACAAAATGGTACTGGCATCGCTGAACACATCAAGGAGCTCGCATTCACTAGCGGCATTTCTGTTGCCAGGGCTGTCATTACTGTTATTGACGGATGCGCTGAACTGCTATTGACAAATTTCAGCAGAGAACGCCGACACATAGTTAAAGGCACGGCTATTGCCTATTTTGACGAACTCTCGCAAACAGAAGATTGTCATTTAGTGGAGGAAGCAGCAGCGTCTACTATCACTACACCGACACCTGTAGACGTTGGTCCAATGTTATCTCCCATTGAGCGAGACCGCCTTCTCACGCTGATCAACAAGTTCCATGGCTAATTCTCATTCACATCAAGAGTTGGTCAAACGGCACTGACGAAACACCGCATCATCACGGATTCCGATGCCAGACCAATCCTTATCGAGTCGCCCCAAAGCAGCGTGAGGTAATTCAAAAACAGGTGAAGACGATGCTAGAAGATGGTGTTATTCGGCCGTCTAACAGTCCTTGGGCATCACCTGTAGTACTCGTCAATAAGAAGGACGGTAGCTTGCCTTTCTGCGTCGACTACCGTAAGCTTAATCAGATCACAAAGAAGGACGTCTACCCTCTGCCGCATATTGATGATTCATTGGATAGACTACGAAACGCACGCTACTTTTCGTCTATGGACTTAAAAAGTGGCTACTGGCAAATTGAAGTGGATGAGAGAGATCGTGAGAAGACCGCCTTTGTTACGCCCGACAGACTTTATGAATTTCAGGTTCTTCCTTTTGGTTTGTGTTCGGCACCAGCAACATTCCAGCGTCTCATGGACACGGTTCTGTCGGGACTTAAGTGGCAAACCTGCTTGGTGTACCTCGATGACGTGATTGTCTTCTCGGCGACTTTCGAGGAACACTTACGAAGGCTCGAAGCAGTTTTTGAAGCAATACGCTTGGCCGGTCTTACTCTAAAACCAGAAAAGTGCCACTTTGGCTTCCACGAACTTCGATTCCTCGGTCACGTCGTGAGCAGCCAAGAGATCTGACCCGACCCGGATAAAATTGCCGCCGTGGCAAACTTCCCGACGCCATCAGATAAAAAATCAGTGCGACGTTTTTTAGGACTCTGTGCCTATTACCGGCGGTTTATTGCTAATTTTTCGCGCATCGCATGGCCATTGACACAGCTTACTCGGGAAGATACCCCCTTAAGATGGGGCGAAGACCAACAGCAGGCCTTTCACGAGCTTCATCAGCGAATGCAAACACCCTCCATGCTGGCCCACTTCGATGAAGACGCACCGACAATACTTCATACAGACGCTAGTAACGTGGGTCTTGGAGCAGTGCTCGTACAGTCGAAGGACAACAATGAAAACGTGATCGCCTATGCCAGCAGGACGCTGTCCCGAACTGAAGCTAATTACACTACGACGGAAAAAGAATGTCTTGCAATGGTATGGGCAGTCCTGAAGTTTCGTCCTTATTTGTACGGCCGCCCATTCACCGTTATCAGCGATCACCACTCTCTCTGTTGGTTAGTCAACTTGAAAGATCCGTCTGGCCGCCTTGCACGATGGAGTCTTCGGCTCCAAGAATTTGTTTTCACTGTTTCCTACAAGTCGGGAAAACGACACACCGATGCCGACTGTCTTTCTCGGTCTCCTGTTGAGACGGCATCCCCGGACAACGACGATGACGACACGGCCTTTTTCGGAATTGTGGACCCTGCCACCTTTTCTCAACAGCAGCGTGGTGATGTTGAGCTGCTACCACTTATAGGTTACCTACAAGGGCGAGAGAATAGCGTTCTGAAGTTATTTGCGAGAGGGCTGCCGTCGTACTGCTTGCGAAATGACGTTCTTTAAAGAGGAACTTTTCACCCACCGTCAGCAGCTACTTGCTCGTCGTTCCTTCTTCGCTTCGCCGTGAGGTACTGCAAGCCTGTCACGGTGAACCTTCCGCTGGTCACTTGGGTTACGCAAGAACATTGGCGAGGATAAGGC
Organism: Rhipicephalus microplus; assembly: GCF_043290135.1. Taxonomy (NCBI): domain Eukaryota; kingdom Metazoa; phylum Arthropoda; class Arachnida; order Ixodida; family Ixodidae; genus Rhipicephalus; species Rhipicephalus microplus. Next base: position 51,682,333 of record NC_134708.1, read on the forward strand.
AGCACTATTACTGGCCAATACTTGCCGAAGTTGTCAAAACTTACGTGCAGGCATGTCTAGATTGCCAGCGCCGCAAGCCACCATCCATCAAACCAGCTGGCCTGCTGCAGCCTGTTCGAGTGCCGGCGACACCGTCTGCACAAATTGGCATGAATTTTCTGGGCCCCTTCCCAAAGTCTGCCATTGGAAACAGGTGGATAATCATCGCCACGGATTACCTGACCCGATACGCGGAGACAGGCGCTCTGCCACGGGCAACGGCAGCTGAAGTGGCACAATTTTTCATCGAAGCCATCGTCTTAAGACACGGTGCCCCCGCAATAGTCATCACCGACAGAGGTACTGCGTTCATGGCCGAGCTTTTGGACACCATTTTCCGACTAAGTGGTACAGCTCACAGGAAGACAACGGCGTATCATCCCCAGACCAACGGGCTCACCGAACGCCTCAACAAGACCCTGGCTGACATGATAAGCATGTACGTAGATGTAGAGCACAAGAACTGCGACATCATTTTGCCCTACGTCACGTTCGCGTACAACACGGCTCGTCAAGAGACCACTCGGAAGACACCCTTTAGTCTCCTTTACGGACGCGAGGTTACAACAACGTCAGACGCAATGCTCCCTCATGAAAATGATGGCAATGAGACAGACGCCCAAGAGTTTACCCAGCTAGCAGAAGAAGCCAGACAACTTGCCAGGGTGCGAATCACCAAACAGCAAGACGACGATGCCAAGTATTACAACCTCCGGCACAGACCCGTCATATACAACGTGGACGACAAAGTATGGGTCTGGACACCTGTTCGTCAGCGTGGGCTTTCCGAAAAGCTGTTGCAAAGATACTTCGGACCCTACAAGGTTCTGCGACGCATTAGTGACGTCAACTACGAGGTTGTTCCGGACGGCGTGCAGTGTTCAAAGCGGCACAGACATTCACCAGAAATTGTCCACGTGCTTCGGATGAGGCCTTACTTTCAGTGACTAACTGTGCAGTTTTGATTTCGCCTTGCTTCTCAAACGTTTAACATCGGGACGATGTTTTTAAAGGGAGAATAATGACGCGCGTATATGCCAGTGGCGAGGACAACGAAGGAGCGCGAGTGTCTTTGGCCGAGGACAAAAGACGAAGTTGTTGCAGCCTGTTCCCTGCGATCGATAAATCGTTTTTGTTTGAGGCGCTTTGTGTGCTCGTCAATCTCGCGTAGTCACAATATATATACGCAAAATACAAATAAAGAACGTGCGTCAGCCATTTCATACGTCCTACGTATGTTTTTTGCGGCGTGCGTGCGAAACAGATAAAGCAAAACATGGCCTTCGAGATCTGGGAGGCCATGAGCAAAGCACCGGTGGAGCATGCCAGGATTAACGCTAACAACTCAAGCACGTCCGAACTAAGCGGCGCAAGAGAAGAAGACGAGGTTCCAAACTCCGAAGAAGCGAAGGTGTTCTGGCTAGAATGACCTAGAATATGACCATGTTCAAGGTCACTCTAGTTCTGGCTACAACATTTTTCTCTCACTTGTTTGTTTGTATGTTCAGCATTTTAACTTCTTTAACAGTGCATGAAAAATCTGCTGGAGTAGCAGGGTGTGAACCCAAACTCTTCTGAAGTTGTAGAATGTAACTAGGAGCAAAGGAGACTAGGATTCACCGAGCTGACCCCCGATCACCAGCACAGCAGCTGTAGCCTACGCGGCGAGGACCACGAGTTTCCCCCTCCGGACTTTGCAAGAACAACAGCAGCTCATCCTCGGCATCTACAACACTGTCGATGGACTCTTCGAAGCACACCACACATCACATATTCCCCGACTTCGTGGCAGCAGGACTGGCCGCTGGATACTCTCGCATAGAATTCTCTGCCTAGCCATCAGGTGCAGACCCGGCCTATATACCTCCGACTTAAGGTCGACATTTTTTTTGTCAAGCCACTGCCGAAAAACATGCTTCCTGGACACCGCGACTATAAATGGTGAGCCCAAGCCCAAGCCTTACACGACGCCTATGCTTCGCGGTGACGTGGCCTACGTGGCCTACGTGGACGTGGCCCGCCACCCTTCTCAAAAAAATGCATACGCTCTTAGTGTAATGACTACTCGCTCCCCCCCTCAACACCAGCGCAGTCTTGCGAGTAGCCAGCTCCATCCGTTCAATACGGGAGTTGCTGGCTAGATTACGTGCTGACCGGTTGTGCCCTCGCGATCTCCGACGACAGTGCAGCTCTGGCCGACTAAGTTGGTTCTACGCCACCTCCTGACGCCGGTCCCCGACGACGACGACAGCGTAGCGCTGGCCGACTGGATTATCCCTACGCCATCTCCTGTCGCCGACAAGAGCTCTTGCCAGTGGTGACCCGTCCTCGGACTCCTACGACCGTTTCCATCTTTCCTATCTCCTCCTCACTTCCGTCGTTCGCTTTCCCTGCGCCTCGCTCTCTCCTTCCCCTCTTTGTCTATCTTTTTAGCTTTTATTCCTATCTTTTTAATCCCTTCTTTTCTCCCACCCTCGTGAGCTACTCTTGAGGTGTCCTCCCCCTGAGAGACAGTTACGGGGCTCACTCTTTTCCTCTTTTCATATAAATATCACTTCCCCCGTCCGTTCAATCCACTCCGTCGAAGCCGAGGAAGCGGCCGTAGCTCTCGCGGTGTCCTCTGGGCTTATTAAGATCCTCGGCAACTCGAAAACCGCTATATCCCATTTCGCCCACGGCACCACGACTGCCGGTACCTTACGGTTCCTTCAGTCCCTCACCTCCCTCGAAGACGAGGATCCGCTTTACATCGCTCTCGTCTGGAAACACGGTGCACGCAAGAAACCCGGGGGACGACGAGGCCACTCATTGTCAAGCTCGAGAATTCGTTACCTTAGCGGGGGCCCGCGCCACGAGCCCCGAGAACATCAGCGAGCTCCTAATATCGTATCACAGAATTTCTCAGAACTATTGCCTCGCGCGTCGAACGAAACCACCGCCGCATCCCAAACTCATGAAACCACAAGAAATCACGTGGTGCCACCTCTAAACGCACTAGTTAGCGTGCCCGCGGGTATATACACATTTACCTCAATGGGTTCTGTCCGCATCGCTCACAGTGCGGCATCCTTGGGCTCGCATACCGTGGGGCTGCTGCGAGGATGATCTCCTGACCACTCCCTCATCCGAGGTGTGCGAAAGTGTACTCCGCGCTACGTGCGCGGAAATGCAGCTTCAAGACATACAGCGGCCAGCTGAGGAGATGGCGGCCAGACCTCTATTTTTCTGTGAATTTTTTTATTCAGATGAAGTTGTTTTCTCTCTCTCTCTCCACGAGACGCCACGTAGATGACTTCTCGGGTCACGCCAACACAAATTGTAGCTGATACGCCGATGACGCCCGCACTTTTTCACGATGACGCACATGAAGATGCAGAGGACTGGCTCAAACGATCTGAGCGCGTCCCGAGGGTCAATGGCTTGGACGCTGCTCACAAGCTATGGCGGGTTTATTTTGCGTTGGAAGATTCCGCACGAACGTGGTTCGAGAACCACGAGGCTGCCATTTCAACCTGGGATGACTTTCGACCGGAGCTGCTTGCCACCTACTCGAGTACGGATCACAGGGCGAAAGCCGAGGCCGCTCTCCAAGCACGAGACCAACGGAACAATGAAAAATGAAAGTGTGGCCATGTATGCAGAGGGCGTAACCCATCTTTTCCGCTGAGAAGATCTTAACGTGAGTGAGAACAAAAAGTTTTGCCATCTATATATTATTCAAGGCCTAAAATAGGAACTTTTTCAGTTTGGTTCAGAGTCCGCTGTCCACAGTCGCTGAGTTTCGTTCTGAGGCGACTATAACGGAAAGAGCGCTTCAACAACGAGCGAAGATTGCACAACCGGTATCTGGGCATTTCCTCTGTAGACGCAGGACGTACTACCTTGGGCAACAGCACGGAGTTTCTAGTGAGCTCATGAGTTCTGTGGTGCGAGAGTAACTCCTGAGGCAGCGATTGTACCACAGCGCTCTAGCTGTGTCGTCAATGGCCGACGTCATGAGTGATGAAGTTAGACTCGTGGTTCAGGATCCCTAGCCCATTCGGGAACGTCAGCAGTATGCTCAGCCAGAAGTGTCATTACCGCGTCCCATATGCCGACGCTCAGAGACGACTCTCAGGAAGTCCCATATGCCAACGCTCCACAGCAAGGATCCCCCCCCCCCCCAGCATACGAACATCGCAGCCACTTGGTATAGAGCGAGTATAGCATTAAAAGCTAGGCAAGTTGGTAACAATTCATAGCTGGTCAAGGTTAACAGTGCACAAAACAACGACAGACTAAAAGAAGGACACAAGATGAGCACTGACTTTCAATTCACAAATTTAATGAAGAAACAAAACATTTACATTTATTCATGCACGCTCTCGCAAGGCGAAAAAGTAAGAAAAACTAATACAACTAAAAAAACACTTTTGTGTAGACATGAGGCATCTATCTCATATCAGGGGTAATAATTTAAAATTATCTGAAACAATCTACAAACGAACAACGCGATTAACATCCTAAAAATCTCCAGGGAAGAAGCTCTAGGTTTATTTTCGTAAGGTGTGTAGCGATTCTTAGACCTAAGCTAATGCTTCCATGATAAGCAAGTATACTGGCAACAACACCCTCGTAGTTCCAATTTCTTGCTTTCTTTCGATTCTGATCGTTCAAAATCATAACAAACGGTATCACCTTTCCCGCTTTAAACTGCAATAAGCAAGTCATGTGATCATAAAATGTCCGCGAGCGTACTATCACAAATCCTGAGGCTAAAAGAAGCTGATTAACCGAAAGGTGTTGTTTTGCTGGCTTGTCATAAGCTGACGTGAAACTTGAGGAGTGACCTGAAAGGTAACACGGTTCCTGCCAAAGAAAAGGCAAAGAAAAAAAATCGCCGTTTTACCTTAGGTTCACCATCTTTCGCTTAGGCTTAAGAAGGTGGGAGCACGTCATGTATTAAAAGTGTTTTTGTTGCCAAGAATAAAATCAGCATTGTTTGAGCGGCGGTGCGGAAACGTACTGAAAACGACCCGTTGTCGAAGAATGCATGCTCCATTAGGCACAGAACTACGGCTGTAAAATGTGCCATTAGAGTTGTATACAGCATACTCTTATCGTGCGGACGCGTTTATATTGGTCAGACGTAAATTCCCTTCGGTGCTTTGTGCCCTTGAACCACTTGACCATGCACTGCCGGGATGGTGGGTACACTGCAGATTTTTTGAGATCGAGGGTTCTTTTCAGCCACCGCGACCAGCTGACAAGAGAATCCAGCCACGTTACTTTGCTTAGGTGTCACTGTTCCTTGTAAAATTTTGTGGCCCAAGTATTCAATGCTCGATCTGGCAAACTGGCACTTTTTCTGTTTCGGTTTTACGTTGTAGTCTCTAAGAGCCTTCAACAGTGTCTCGAAGTGTCGCATGTGACATTCAAGGGCCTCTGAGTATACGACACTATCGTCGAAGTAATTGCTAACATTATTGAGGTGATGTTAGCCTATCATCGATTTCGTCGCTCTTTCGAATGTAGCCGGAGCATTATTTAATACGATTAGCATAACCCGCCACTCATAACGACCATTGTTCTTAACGAACGCCATTCGAACATCGTCGAGACGCATTCGGATATGCACGTATTCTGAAGTTACATAAAAGTTGGCCTTTTCCAAGTGGTTCAGAGTGTCATCTATACGTGGGATTGGTTGATAGTCGGGTACCGTTATGGCGTCGAGCATGCGATAATCAAGACATAGACGAGTACGTCCTTCACTTTTCTTTTCCACTAAGAAGACCGGTGTGGCGTAGGGCGACAACGAGTGCCTCAAAACACCTTGCTTAATGAGAGCATCAACATGTTTCTTAATTGGCGCTTTGTCGGCCTGTTAATATCTGTGTGCTGCTCGATGAATAGGTACAACATTGGCATGTGCAATCCTATGTTTCTCAGTAGTGATGCATTCAGTACCTATCAGGTTTTTCGTCAAGATCTCTTCATAATTATTTAAAAGAGCCGAGCACTGCTGATTCATGTTCTGGCAAGCTTTCATAAATTCAGGCTTGATTGATTTTTTTGTGGGGTTGAACGTCCCCAAACCACCATATGATTATGAGAGACGCCGTAGTGGAGGGCTCCGGAAATTTCGACCGTCTGGGGTTCTTTAACGTGCACCCAAATCTGAGCACATGGGCCTACATTTCCGCTTCCGTCGGAAATGCAGCCGCCGCAGCCGGGATTCAAACCCGCGACCTGCGGGTCAGCAGCCGAGTACCTTAGCCACTAGACAACCGCGGCGGGGCTCTGAATTCAGGCTTCTCATCAGCGGTACTTTAGTGGCTTTCTTTTCATTGTGATTCGACAAGTTCAAATTTTGACGTCCTCGTGTTACTGACTGGCTTTACAAGTTTACAGAAGGATTGAAGTGCAAAACGCTGTCTAGGGCCAGAATTCGTTACGTTACCATACCTCGCTAAACGTGGGCATAAACTTTCTTTGTGGCATTCCCAATTTGCAATTGAATGTTTACGTGACCCAAAGTTCGAATGCTTGAAGTACCTTGCTGTACCATGATGCGAGAGTCTCCCATCATCTGAGCAGCTTGTACACATCTTCCCTGATACAAGTAACTGTTGCTCATATATCAATAATTGCAGTTACTGCATTAATGAAACTCTGGGTGGCTTTTCTCGTTTCCCGGTCTAGTCTAAATAGAGGACACGTTGCTGTGGCGTGGACATTCCTTGTGCCAATGAAACTATCGGAAACCAGCAGCTGAACAATATCCACAATCATTTGGAAGACACGTGGTCGAGAAGTCAATGTTGGCGGCTGCAGTGTGCTGAACAGACGTGGAGCTCTCGATGTAGTACTAGTAGTACGGGTAACGAAAATTTCTCTAACCAGTCTCAAAAATGTCTCGCTGAGCAGCGGCGAGCCACTGTGGTGACGAGCTGAGAGACAGCCCGGCGACCGTTAGTTCTACATTAGAAGAAATACCGTCATTCAGTCTAGAGATGATGTGGCACTTTTTAAAATCGGCCAATGAGCCCAGTCTTTCTTTCTCGTTGTAGCTATTCTTAATGAACTGTCGTCCTTTTAACCGGTATAGTGGATGAAGAGACGAAAGGCATCTACGTCAGTCGCAGCTAAATGGAATCGCATGTTGCGCTTTATATCGTCCCATGTCTCGTCATTGCCAATAACCTGTCAAGTATACCACTTGAACGCTTGCCCTTCGATATATTCACTGAAGTGACTGACCCGATCACGGGGTGCCTATGACGCCTCGGTCGCCTTCATTTCAAAAAATAGTAGCCACTCGTCGATGGGGACGTCTTCTAGTGTTCCCTTGAACTTCTGTATGTTGAGCAGAGGCTTTGGTTTAGCCATGGCTGGTTGATATGTCGACCCTGTCGGCTTTTATGATGTTAAAGAACAGACATACGTCGGGGTTCAGATGTCATCCCTTTAATTTAATGCACGTGTACCTCTTCCTTTTCGGCTTATCCCATAGAGTTTTTAACAAACATACCTAGAGGTAAGTGTGGCGCCACCGTCTATGCGAATTTCTTACGGGGCTCGATGGAGCGCTGACGGGGTAATGACGGTATATGTGTCTGCGAGGCTTGTGTTGGCTGGTGTTCAGTGCGGCTATAGCTCAAAAGTGAATACGACTATATAAATAAAGCTTCTCTAAAACATCACGTTTATCAATAGATCTCTTCAACGCGTAATAAATTCTCTAATGAAAGTAACACTTACCTTGACAACACAACCAAACGGCGAAAGAAAAAAAAACAGGTGACATAAAATGGCAGAGGGAACGCTCGCTTTGTCGCTTGCCTGCCAAGTTTAGGGGCCGTTGGTTACCTCTTACGCTTTGTAAAATTTTACAATGACGCAGAGGCTTCCAGTATAAACAAAACACGTTTCTTTGCAATGATGAAAAATAAATAGCTTATTACGTGCTCTTTTAGTAAGAAATCAGCCATTCTAACGTGACGTCAGACGAGTCTTTGAGGTATACAAACTGAGTCACGTTCGAAGCTCACATATACCGGCATTTCCTTGACTGCAACAGCTCACTAGCACTAGATTTCCCTCTAGGTGATACCGTGAAAAACTCCACGGCTTATCCTATCATCGCCTTCTTCACATTATGTATGTATATATATATATATATATATATATATATATATATATATATATATATATATATATATATATATATATATATATATATATATATATATATATATATATATATACAAGAGAAACAAGTACATACTTAAGGGGTGGTTTTTTCGTCTTTCGACACAACAATAATGAGACCTAACAGACAATAATGCCAAGGAAAGTATGATGGATGTTATTAAGCCAATAGTAATATAAATGCGAAGAAAGAAGAGTGGGCGAAAAGATAATTTGCAGGATCCGAATCTGCGAACTTCGAATAACGCGTTCGATGCTCTACCACTGAGCTACCACGACAGCTATCCCCTCAGCCACTTTATTGGGTATCTATGTGAATTTCCCTGCGTAAGCCTTTCTGCGTACTGTGGAATGTTGCCTTTATATCTGAGACATCTGAGACGGCTTCAGCAAAAAGGCACAGCTGTTAAAAAAACGCTCAAAATAATATCCCTATCAGAAAGACAAGAATGAACTTGTAGAGCCTAAATTATATGTAGTAACGTGGTTTTATATATCAGTCACTCCATGTTTCTTTATATTGACACGTAGTCGTGTCGTGGATGGAGCAGAAGCAGGCTTCCTGAAAGCGAAACTCTTTATTTGGCCGAGCTTGTGGCCACAAAAAGGGAGCTCAAATTACAGCAAGCAATGCACACTGTACACTAATTTTGGCGCACAGAGCATTGGTCGACGATTCATGCTGAGGAAAAATGACATAGGCCATACTTTTATATTGTTATAGAGATGAAGTTAAGGAAAACGAAGAGCAGAAGCAACTGGCAAGTAAGAAATTTGCATTACAAGGTACAGTGTGGCCAATCCCCCTTGTGGGTATTAGCCAAGCAAGATCTTCTAGGCGACAAGACAAGACAAGGCGCCCGAGTGTGCCAATCAGTCGTTGTGCCTTTTGCCTGTGGTTTTCCTCTCTAGATACATCTTGTACAGAAGTCACCAACCCCATAACATATTGGTGAGAAATGATGGGTACAACATCAAGCAATGGTGCTCGGCAGCGGACATCGAATCACTTTCACAGTCATGGCATGCTCAGCCTTCCGCGTCAACGTCAGCGTCTCTGACGAACACGGCGTCGCAACTGTGTGTTTTCACTCCACTTAAGAATCCCGGTACATTCAGCGGGACCAATGGCACCGACGTTGGCGATTGGTTGGCCATGTTCGAACGAGTGAGTGTGCCCAACAGATGGGATCCCACATTTCAGTTGGTTAATGTGCTGTTTTACTTCACAGGCACGGCCAAGGTGGGCTATGAAAACAACGAAGAAGAACTCACAAGATCGGATCATTGCAAAGAAAAGATGCGAGAGGTGTTTGGCAAAACCGCCATTCGTACGATGGCCGCCGAAAAAGGAATTGGCCTGCCGTGGCCCAATCTCTCACGGACTCATACCTCGTATACATTCAAGACGCGCTGGCCGTCTGCCAAAAGGCCGGAAGCGACATAACAGAAGGTGACAAGGTCGGGCATGTCCCGAGACAGATTGCCGACGACGCGTTCAATCTCCTGTGTGCAAGAGGTGTTCCACCGTTGACGCGATCATCAAAGGATGTTGTCAGTTTGAGCAAGTGAAACGTCACCGCATTCTGCGAACATTCGCCCTACTTCCAAACACCGCTGCAACATCGACTTGCGAGGACCAGTTCACACAACAACGTCCATCGCCGCCGAGAGACCTGACACGCATTGTTCGTCGTGAACTGGAAGCAATGGCGCCCTGAGCGTTCCAATCGCGCAGCACCGATGTCACTCCTGTTACTTTTCCTATAGTTCAAGCCATCATGCACCAGGAGCTTGAAAACATCGGAGTGCATTCCGTGTGCAATGTCGCCGCACCCAGATTCAGCGAACGCCTTTTCGTGACGTCCGCCTCCGAGCGACGGTTTTCTCCACGTACTCGCAACCCGGCTGAGTGGTTAACTGCAGATGACCACCCTATATGTTTCAACTGCCACCGCGTTGGACATATTGCTCGTTACTGCCGCAACACATGGTGCTCGGCACCTCGTGCAACGACCAATATGACCCGTTTCAATGGTACCACTCGCACCTTTTCACCTGCCCATGAGTTCAATGCCATTGACCATTCTCGGAACACTTGGTACAGCCGCTCACCTTCACCACGTGGGCAACAGTCTCATTTGCCAAAAACACGTGGTCCATGATCCCGTTCGCCGCAGCCATGACGCTTCTCGTCAGCCGTGGCTTCCGGCCACACCGTCTCGAAAAACTAAGAAATTCAGCCCCCAGAAATGGTGCTGCATTGACGCCTTTCACTGCAAATCTCTCTCCGTTCATGACGAATTGTAATAGACGATGAAGTAGACGGCGTACCTGTACAAGCCTTTCTCGACACCGGCGCAAGCATATCCGTCACGAGTTCAAGCCTATACGCACACATTTAAAGAAAGTTCTGACACCAGCGCCTGCACAAATGCTCCGTGTGGCCGATTGCGGCACGCCGATGGTTCTTGGTCCGTGCACTGCCCGCTTAGGCAAAAACGACCACACTACTTCTGTCATTTTATCCGAAATTAACAACTATCCTTATGACGTTATCCTAGGCCTGGACTTCTTGTTGAATCATTCTGCTCTTATCGATTGTGCTACCGGCGTCTTTCAGCTAGAGCTGCCTCAGATAGTCGCTGAACCCCACACTGGCCCGCCACGCCTGTGATCTCTTCAGGATGTGCGGCTGTCACCTCAGGCAGCCGCCTACGTCATTTTGATCGCGGAGCCACAGGTTATCGATGGTCAATATGTCCTCCTTTCTCTTGCCGACGTCCTTTTGTGCTGCAACATTGCCGTCCCCCTTATGCTTGTGACTGTCTCTGACAAATGTATCTCGCTCCCACTTCTCAATTTCAGCTTGTGCCCTCAAGTTCTTCCTCGTGGCATGTTCTTGGCCAATGTATCTAATGCTGATGAATTGGAAATAGCGGCTCTCATCACCGAGATTGATTTACCACAGTCTCCTGTAACTAACAGCACCCGTTTTTCACCGGATTGTTTCTCGAATGTGATTGCACCCGACCTCAACCCTGCGCAAGCCAACGACATCCGTCGCCTTTTCGCGTCGTATACCGACATTTTTTATTTCGACGACAGACCTCCAGGGCAAAAATCCACCGTTCAGCACCGTATAAACACTGGTGACGCCAGTCCTATTCGACGACGTCCCTATCCTGTCTCCCACACTGAGCGCAGAGGTATCCAAACGGAAGTTGACAAAATGCTCAACCAAAATGTCATTGAACCATCAAGTAGTCCTAGAGCCTCCCCTGTCGTCCTTGGGAAGAAAAAGGACGGTACCTGGTGCTTCTGCGTGGACTAACTCCACCTAAACAAGATCACGCGAAAAGACGTATACCCGCTTCCACGCATCGATGACGCGTTGCACTGCCTGTACGGCGCTACATACTTCTCGTCTATTGATCTTCGGTCCGGCTACTGGCAGATTTCTATCAATAAAATGGACCGCAAGAGGACGGCCTTCTTTACACCGGATGGTTTATACTAGTTTAAGGTCATGCCTTTTGGACTATGTAACGCACTTGCTACATTCGAACGGATGATGGACTCTCTACTGCGCGGTTATAAGTGGTCTACTTGTCTCTGTTACCTAGACGATGTGATAGTATTTTCATCTACTTTCGATAGCCTCCTGACCCACCTCGCTGCAATTGTCGCAGTCTTCAGAACAGCCGGGCTACAACTGAATTCCAAGAAATGTCTATTTGGCCACCGTAAGATTGCCGTTCTGGGCCATCTTGTAAACGCCGATGGCGTTCAACCAGATCCCGAAAAGATCCGCGCCGTGCGCAGCGCTCGCGGTGCCCCGTTCTACAACTGACGTCAGGAGCTTCATCGGCTCATGTTCGTACTTTCACTGGTTTGTGGAAAACTTCACCGTTCTTGCCAGGTCCCTCACAGATTTGCTGAAGAAGGATGCCACTTCTCATGTGGCACTTAGCAGGCTCAAGCGTTCACCACTCTGATCGGCTACCTAACTATGCCCCCATACTTCCAACTTTAATCATTTTGCTGCCATAGAAGTTCGCACCGATGCCAGTGGCCAAGGTATCAGTGTCGTTCTCGCTCAGCGGCGCCATGGTAGGCAGTGCGTGATAGCTTACGCCAGTCGCTTGCTTTCTCCCCCTGAGAATCATTATTCCCATCACCGAGAGAGAGTGTTCAGCTTGAGTTTGGGCCGTCGACAAGTTCCTGTCATATTTATATGGTCGCATAATTTCCGTCGTTACGGACTACCACGCCCTCTGCTGGCTGACGTCTCTGATGGACCCGACTGGACGTCTGGGTCGCTGGGCTTTGAGGCTCCAGGAATTTTTGTTCAGCGTCAGCTACGATTTTGGCCGTTTGCACAAGGACTCAGGCTGTCTTTCTTGTAATCCGGTGGATCTTTCTGATCTCGTTGCGCCTGGCCTGGAGAGCAGCGTAATGGCGTTTACTGACATAAGTGATATGCGCATCAAACAACGACAGGATGAGTCAGTGCGCACTATCATCGACGCCATTCATTCTGACAGCCATGACGCTGAATCCCGTATGTTCGTGCTGCATGACGGCATCCTCTACCGCCACAACGTCAGCACTGAAGGCCCTGAGCTTCTGCTTATCATTCTTCGTTATCTACGGCCTGTCATACTTGAACAACTTCACGATGCACTAACGGCGGGGCACCTCGGCGTTTCCCGCACATACGAAGTCGGTCTTTCTGGCCTGGACTGTACCGCAGCGTGCGTCGATATGTCGCCACTTGCGACCTCTACAATCACCGGAAAAGACCTTTGCTGCCAGCTGGAAATCTTCAACCAATCGATGTCTTGTTTGAACCATTTCATCTCGTGGGACTCGACCTTCTTGGCCGTTTTCCGATGACGATACTGAGAAATAAATGGATCACCGTCGCCACAGATTATGCGACTCGTTACGAGAAAGCAAAGGTCATGCCAACCAGTTGCGCCACTGAAGTCGCAAATTTTCTTCTTCATGACGTCATCGTACAGCATGGTGCACCCCGACAGCTGCTTACGGACCGCGGCGGCTCTTTCTTATCCAGAGCTGTCGACGACCTTCTCCGATCATGTGCTATAGCGCACAAGCTATCTACCACCTACCACATACAATTTAATGGCCGAACTGAACGTCTCAACCACACGCTCACAGAGATTCTTTCGATGTACGTCTCCCAAGATCATCAAGACTGGGTCACCACGTCGGCCTATGCGACTTTCGCATATAATTCCTCTCGACATGACACCACAGGATTTTCACCAATTTATCTTTTGTATGGTCGCAACCGCATATTGCCATTTGAAACGACCTTGCCTATTGTGCCATCTGCTTCCGAGTACTCTCGTGAAGCCATTGATCGGGCTCACATGGCTCGTCAAGTTGCCCAGTCTCGTCTCGCCAGGTCACAGGAGGAGGAGGAGGAGGAGGAGGAAGGCAGAAATGAGAGGCAGGGAGGTCAACCAGACGCACGTCCGGTTTGTTGCCCTGCACTGCGGGAAGGCGTGAGGGGATTAAAGGAGAAGAAAGAGAGAAGTGAAGGGCAACGTCTGAGTACAAGTGACCTAGTCCATTGCATGCTTATAAGCGGTCGTGTAGTCCGGTCGTCTTTAGAAAACACCTAGCAATGCCTGGATATGCAAAAAGCCCCCTACGACCACCGGCAGCAAAATATAACGTTTGCCACAGGTAACCGCGTGATCCTCTGGTCACCGTGTCGCCGAGTAGGTCTCTCCAAAAAACTTTTGTCCCGATGCGCTGGACCCTACCTAGTATTACGTCAAGTTAGCGACGTGAACTACGAAAGAGCACCATTGCACTCCAATACGTCACCACGTTCGTCCCTTTTTGACATTGTCCATGTTTCGCGCATGAAACCCTATTCTCGCACTTCTCTGGACTCTCGCCGAGACGGGGCTCCAACGCCTGGGGTCCTGTAATGGAGATGAAGTAAAGTAAGACGAGGCGGAGAAGCAGGTGACAGGCGCGCGAGTGTGGCAATCAGCCTTTGTTACTCTTGCTTGTGGTTTTCTTCTGTAAATACAACTTGTACAGATGTCACCGACCCCGTAACAACCCTGTGTGTGTCATATATATATATATATATATATATATATATATATATATATATATATATATATATATATATATATTCATATATTATATTATATATATATATATATATATTTATATATTATATTATATATATATATATATATATATATAATGCGAATAAGTATTTCATCATTTTGAAGTCAGTCATATTTTATTTTCACATAAATATAATGAAGTCATAGGCTCCCGATGTGTAACGCAGTTAGGTTTTGATTGTGTTTATTTTCAAAAACAGAAAAGTGATACTTCTCACATTGGGTCTGGGATGCGGTGCGTCGAACGGCCCGTTGAATATCGCAGTGCATTCACCAATGTTACCAAGTACGACCAGACGCAGCACAGTGATGCCAAGTCAAGTCACATTGCAAATTCAGAAGGCTCAATTCCTATACTAAACGATCTATCTTGTTCACTTTTGGCCACATGGTGACACAAATAGCATAAAAAGTTGTATCGCAAACGCAGAAACTGTCGCTTAAGGGGATATATTGTGAGCGAGCACCACCGTTTTCTTCTTTCTGAAAATCAGCGAAAACGTCTTGGGTCAAGCTGGGCGAAAAAACAAAAAAAGCCAACTCTGTGGAAACGTAGCAGGATGTAGCAGATTGCACCTGTTGCCGCAGCTTCGCGCAACGGTCACATCACTGCGTTCTGTGACAATTCAGATTCCAGCGTGGTTTGACGTAACTTATAACATTTCTCGTGGAACCGTTTTAAATGCGAAGCATTTTTTAGCGAACTTCGGTGAATTTTCGCACATATTATATATATATATATATATATATATATATATATATATATATATATATATATATATATATATATATATATATATATATATATATATATATATATATATATATTGACGCGTGTCTACATTTGGACGAGAACGATGATGGGGCATTTAGTGGGCACGAGGTAGTGGGCCTCTAGCTTCTCTCGAGGCTGAAGAAGACGATCTTGTGACTGAGCTGTTCAGGACACGCTGCCTTTCGTCGTCCCAAGGTGTATCTGTGTTTTATTCGCGTTGTACCGCGACACTGGTGGAGGCGCTGGGCCGCAACCCTGTCTGATGCTCCACACGCCCGCTGGGAGCCGCTCATCGAGTCCAAACGCACTGTCACCTGTAGAAACACCGGTGCATCGCTCCAGTCGACGGTTGCGAGGCCTCGCGCCAGAGCTGACTCACTCGCCGGAACCTGCTAGGCACTGCACAGCTCAACCAATGGCCAACGCAAGCTCGCAACAGGTGCCCCAAGGCAGATTTCCGACGCACCCATCTCAGGTGACCCTCTTTCAACCCCTCGTTCCCGATCGCTTTAGTGGCGGTGCCCATGAAGACGTTCACGACTGGCTTGACCACTATGAGCGTGTTGCCAAGGTAAATCATTGGTCGGAACAGGAAAAGCTTTGGCGCGCCTATTTCTACCTTGACGACGGTGCTCGTACTTGGTATGAGAATAGAGAAGGCAATCTGTCAGCTTGGCCCGACTTTCGAGAGAAGTTCGTCGATACCTTCGCCAATATCGATAGAAGGGACCGCGCGCAGCAGTTATTGGAGCTACGGGTTCAAAAACCCAACGAAACCGTTGCAATGTTTGCCGAGGACATGACTCGTCTCTTTCAACGAGCTAACCCGCACATGACAGAAGATAAAAAGTTGAGTTACCTCATGCGCGGTGTCAAGGAGCAGCTTTTTGCCGGGCTACTGCGCAACCCTCCGACTACCGTGGTTGACTTCATTAAGGAGGCTACGGCTATTGAGCGGGCCCTTCATCAACGCTGCAGGCAATATGACCGCATGTCCTGCAATGTCCCAATCAATGCTACCGCCATGACGTCTGAGAGTCAGAGCTGCTTGCGAGACTTGATTAGGGAGATAGTTCGCGAGGAACTGCAGAAGTTGCGGAATCCTGTTGCTGAAAATCCCATCGCATCGATCGCTGAAGTCGTACGCGACGAAATCCACCAAGCGTTGTCTACGGCTAGTCCTGATGCTCAGCAGCGTCCTATGAGCTACGCTGCCGCTCTCCGACGTCCACCACCCACTATGCCGACGCTGTACCACCAGGTGCCGATGGCCCCTTCGTATCCGCCGCAAGAGCAGACACTGCATCAAACACCTACGCTACAGCCACACAACCAGCCATCCACAGCCACCCCATGGGCATCGACGCGTCCACCGACCCGGAAAACAGATGCGTGGCGCACCGTGGACAGGCGTCCACTATGCTTTCACTGCGGAGGTGCAGAACATATTGCCCGTCATTGCTGGCATCGAGGTGATTCATCCCGTTTTCAACGACCTTGGTTTGACGGTCGACGTGCCAACGACGAATACACTCCGCGCCGTGACGACACCTCTTTCTATGGAGCCCGTTATCACTTTGAGGACGGCTCTACCACTGCAGAGAAGGCAATGCCTGCTCAGCCTCCTGGTCCGAGACGTCAGTCCCGCTCTCCGTCCCCCGCGCGTTCGCCTTTGTCGCACCACCGCACCTATGCGAACCTTAATACAAGAAGGTCACCTAGCCCGCGCCGGGGAAACTGAGAGCGGCGACCTCCGGGGGCAAGGTTGCAGGCCATAAAGATAACGACAGGAAGCCCCCACAGCACGACGCCATACAGCCGATAAGCCGTGAAAACGATGAAATTGTGACTGCTGACCTTAGTGTTCTTCTCGACGGCCAGAAAGTGACAGCTTTAGTCGACACTGGTGCTGACTTCTCCATTATCAGCCAGGACCTCGCCGACAGCCTCAGAAAAGTGAAGACGCCGTGGACGGGCCCTCATATAAGAACAGCAGGAGGCCAGTTATTGATGCCCTCGGGAAGATGTACCGCAAGAATTGACATCGGAGGTTCTCCTTTCACGGCGTCGTTCGTCGTTATCGCCGCATGCTGCAGAGACGTAATTCTCGGCATGGACCTTTTACGGGAATATGGTGCCGTCATCAACATACCAGAGAGCTTGATTACGTTTTGCAACAGTTCGGGCTTACCCGATTCCCCAGAGGCGCGACCAAACCAACTGCGTCTTACTGATGACGATGTGGTTCTCCCTCCGAGGTCATGCACGCTTGTTTCTGTGGCCGCCGCTGCTCAGTTTGACGCCGAAAGAGTTGCGGACCGAAGAAGCTCGCTGCTCTTCAACCACGGTATTTCTGTCGCACAAGGTATCGTCAGAGTTGCTGCTCGACGCACGGACTTGCTGCTGACCAATTTTAGTGCTGAGCGCCGGCATCTTCCTAAAGGCACGGCTGTCGCTTACTTCGACGATGTCATAGATGCCGAAGGCTGCTTGGCGGTAGTCGACGAGTCGCTAAATCTTGATTCAGCGCCTGTTCTGGACGTTAGCATTACTTTGCCAAAAGACGACCGACGCAGACTCCTTGAGTTACTGGCTTTTCGACAACATCAAGAGTTGGCCGCAGGCCTCTAACCAGGCATCGAATAATTACCGAGGAAACGGCGAGACCTATTCACCAGAACCCTTATCGTATGGCTCCAAAAGAACGTGAAGCGATACAACAGCAGGTAGACAGAATGCTTGAAGATGACGTCATTCAGCCTTCACAGAGCCCCTGGGCGTCGCCTGTAGTCCTCGTTAAGAAAAAGGACGGCAGCCTGCGCTTCTGTGTGGATTACCGGAAGCTAAATCAGGTGACCAAGAAAGACGTATATCCACTACCGCGTATAGACGACTCTCTCGACAGACTTCGACATGCTCGATACTTCTCTTCAATGGACTTGCGGAGTGGATATTGGCAAATCGAGGTGGACCCGAGAGACCGCGAGAAGACCGCTTTTGTGACACCAGATGGGTTATATGAATTTAAGGTCTTGCCATTCGGTTTGTGCTCAGCCCCTGCTACCTTTCAAAGACTCATGGATACCGTGCTTTCTGGGTTGAAGTGGAAAACATGCTTAGTATATCTGGACGACGTCATAGTGTTTTCCGCGACGTTTGACGAGCACCTTGAAAGACTTGAGGTGGTCTTACGAGCCATACAGTCCGCGGGCCTGACGTTGAAGCCTGAAAAGTGCCACTTTTGCTACGAAGAGCTGCGATTTCTTGGTCATGTCGTCAGTCATGCTGGTATTCGTCCCGATCCTGAAAAAATACCAGCCGTAGAACAGTTCCCTATGCCGACCGATAAAAAGGCTGTCAGACGCTTTCTCGGCCTCTGCGCGTATTATCGACGATTTACCGCGGACTTCGCACGCATAGCATCACCACTAACTCGCCTAACAAGAGAAGACGTCACCTTTGAGTGGAATAACGAAGAGGAAGCTGCTTTTAACGATCTTCGCCAGCGACTACAAACACCCCCAGTCCTTGCCCACTTCGACGAGAGAGCCCCTACGGTGCTTCACACCGATGCTAGCAATGTCGGTCTGGGAGCTATGCTTGTGCAGCACCAAGATGGCGCAGAAAGGGTAATCGCTTACGCAAGCAGAACGTTAACACGTGCTGAGGCTAATTACTCCACGACTGAGAAGGAGTGCCTCGCCGTGGTATGGGCGGTTACAAAATTTCGTTCGTATTTATATGGCCGCCCCTTCAAAGTAATTAGCGACCACCACTCACTGTGTTGGTTAACAAATCTTAAAGACCCTACCGGCCGATTAGCGCGTTGGAGTCTCAGGCTGCAGGAATTCGACATGACAGTCGTACATAAGTCAGGGAAGCGACATATGGACGCCGACTGTTTGTCCCGTTCACCCATTGAGTCGGCAACCCTACCCGAGGAGGAGGAAACATCATTTCTCGGTGTCCTCGACACGACCACCATTGCGCAGCAACAACGAGACGACGCTGAGTTGCTTGGCTTAATTACCTACTTGGATGGCAGATCTCGGAAGGCGCCAAGAGTTTTCGCAAGAGCGTTGTCATCATTTTGTTTACGTGGCGGATTACTCTATAAACGAAATTTTTCGTCGACGGGATCTGCCTATCTGCTCGTCATCCCAGCAGCCCTTCGCACCGAAGTACTGAAAGCATGCCACAACGAGGTTACCTCTGGCCACTTGGGTTACACAAGAACGTTGGCCAGGGTACAGCAAAGGTATTACTGGCCAAGAATAACCACAGCCGTGAAGCACCACGTCCGTACATGTCTCGACTGCCAGCGATGCAAGTCACCGCCAACTAAACCAGCTGGCCTCCTGCAACCCGTACAGGTCCCAATGACTCCATTCCACCAGATCGGCATGGACATTTTGGGCCCACTCCCTACTTCTACTGCAGGCAACCGATGGGTTATCGTCGCGACGGATTATTTGACCCGTTATGCCGAGACAAAGGCTATCCAGAGAGGTACAGCAGCGGAGGTGGCAAGATTTTTTATCGAGAATATTGTACTGAGGCATGGTGCACCAACCGTCGTAATCACAGACAGAGGAACCGCATTTACAGCAGCTCTTTTGGACCATGTTTTGATGCTGAGTGGAACAACGCATCGTAAGACCACCGCATACCACCCACAAACAAACGGGCTGACAGAGCGTCTAAACAAAACCATTGAAGACATGCTTTCGATGTACGTTGACGTCAAACACAAAAACTGGGATACAATCTTGCCTTACATAACGTTTGCATACAACACGGCCAAGCAAGAAACGACCCGCATGACACCTTTCAGCCTCGTTCATGGACGGGAAGTACCAACCATGTTAGATGCAATGTTACCGCACGAAGGCGACGACATCGTCCCGGATGCCGACACGTTTACGGAACGCGCAGAAGAAGCTAGGCAACTTGCACGTTTACGGATCAGCCAGCAGCAAGACTACGATGCAGGCCGCTACAATGCTCACCGCAGAACAGTCGTCTACCAAACTGGCGACAAAGTATGGGTTTGGACGCCCATACGAAAACGAGGACTTTCCGAAAAACTTTTAAGAAGATACTTTGGACCGTACCTAGTTGGGCGACGACTGAGCGATGTCACTTACGAAGTTGTTCCCGACTGTTCGTATAGTACAAGGCGTCGCCAGCACCATCCTGAACTCGTTCACGTAGTCCGCATGAAACCCTACGTCAGCGAGTGATTGCATGATACTTTAATTTAGAAAAAAAAACTGCATTACAGACTGCGCATCGGGGCGATGCTCTTTGGGAGAGAGGCAAATGACGCGTGTCTACATGTGGACGATAACAATGATGGGGCATTTAGTGGGCACGAGGTAGTGGGCCTCTAGCTTCTCTCGAGGCTGAAGAAGACGATCTTGTGACTGAGCTGTTCAGGACACGCTGCCTTTCATCGTCCCAAGGTGTATCTGTGTTTTATTCGCGTTGTACCGCGACAATATATATCCGCTTAGGACTTTTAGCTCTCCTGGACGTTTCGATAATGGTATCGATACTAGACTTGGTATGCCATAACATTAACGTATGCAAACTAGTGGACTAGTAAGCTACATGAAAATCATGACTAGTATCTGTATGTCATGAAATAGTTATTTACATTAACTGGTCTTGCTGCTCTTGCGGTGGTTAGGTCCACATGACATGTTACAAAACTGGTATGGTATGGCATGACTGCATGGCAAACAAACGACAGGCGCTAACATAAAAATCATGATATGTGTGTCATGTAACAGCATGACTACATGCCACACTCATGATGCGCTCGCGGCCATTTTGCTAGCTTCACATATGCCAAATTTGTTATTACGTCACGTGAATGCAGGACGAAGGTGTCTGAGTGGTGTAAAGATAATAATCATCAGATGCGTGTAAATTAAGAACATGACTACTTGCCATACTCAAGGCGCCAATACACTTCGACGTGACCCGGCGCGCGTGCGCACCGGCGATGCAACGCCAGGCACCACCGATCTGCCAGCTAAAAATTAAAGCCTCTTGATCTCAGGCATAGAAATTCTCAAAATTAACTAGAGGGCACTCTGGTGCTGCGATCGTTCAGCGACCATGGGAACAATGGGTAGTACACACATTTGCCTAGTCTTCGTACTTGCGGGCGGCGAATCGTACTTGCGGCTTCGTTTAATGCTGTGTTTCGGCTTTGTTTTGAAAGTAAGATTGAACCCTCTTGAACTTCGTGAGCCAATTTGGAAAGTAAATCTAAAAAAAATAAAATGGTGAAGAGCAACCGTTGAACATTTGCTAATACTTGTTGATTGATATATTGATTGATTGATTGATCGATTGATTGATATGTGGGGTTTAACGTCCCAAAACCACTATATGATTATGAAAGACGCTGTAGTGGAGGGCTCCGGAAATTTAGACCACCTGGGGTTCTTTAACGTGCACCCAAATCTGAGCACACGGGCCTACAACATTTCCGCCTCCATCGGAAATGCAGCCGCCGCAGCCGGGATTCGCACCCGCACCCTGCGGGTCAGAATACTTGTTTCGTAAGAAAACAGCTTCAAGCCACACGAACACACACGGAGCCAAAAGCAGGCCAGAAGTACTAATATTAGACAAATGTGTGTACTACCCATCATTCCCATGCTCTCTGAAGCGCCGTGCGTTGCAGCTCCCATAGACACTAGCGCCAGAGTTCTCTCTAGTAAGTATTGTGGGAAACTATGATCTCAGGGACTTCAGCCATATACTCTCGGGCGCGCGCCACGCTGTGTTGCTTTGACGCATGCGCATCTGAGCGCGCCCGGGTGTCTCTCCACCAGAAAGAAAGGCAGACGCAGTTCTGTCAGGGTAGAGCCAACGCCTCCTCTTGAAAAATGCCTGCCGCATGAGAAGAAAAACAGCTGCCTCACCACGGAGGCACACCCTTTTCCTTCTTCATTTTAGAATGTTCTCGGTCACTAGCGTCACCTGTGGCGGACAGTGCAACAATGCAACACTCTGCATAGCCTCCGAAACAGTGGTCTACAGTTACAGGTCTCGAACAACTCTCGGCTGACGCGCCCCTATGGGCCGCAGATGAGAAACGTTTAGCTGCGCTTAGCTAGTATCGCCCGTCGCCGTGATCATGGATGGATGTATGGATGGATGGATGGATGGATGGATGGATGGATGGATGGATGGAATGGATGGAATGGATGGATGGAATGGGATGGATGGATGGATGGATGGATGGATGGATGGATGGACGGACGGACGGACGGACGGGTGGGTGGGTGGGTGGGTGGATGGATGGATATGGCTGTACCCTTTATATCGGGCGGTGGCTAGTGCCACCAATCCGTAATACTTAATGAACAAAAAAACTAGATTTATTTTTGTATATAAATGGTGAGGTTGAGGATTCGTACTTTGCAGTGAAGGGTTTAATTTTCACTCGTGCCTTGATTTTAGCCACCAATCAGATAACCTCCTTCTAGTTAATTCTACCCGCTTAAGGTCTATTTTGCCCTCTCTGTCCCTAAACCCCAGTGCTTTGAAAAACTCTGTGCCATCATCCTGGACTATAGGGTGAAGCCATTTACAGAACATTATGAAGTGTTCGGCAGTTTCTTCTTCCGCTCAACCCGCACTACATACCGTGTCTACCCCTTCGTATTTGGCCCCATATGCCTTGGTTCGCAATACTCCCGTCCTGGCCTCAAACAGTAGAGAACTACCCCGAGTATTATCATAGATTCTTTCCTTGCCAATTTGTTGCTTAAAAGTTCGATAGATCTCTAGTGCGGACTTCTTAATCATGCCGATTCCCCAAATATCGGTCTCAGCTTCCTTTACCTTCTTTTTAAACGATATTTCTTTTTGGTTTGGCCCCCTGCTGTTTTCAAAGTATTTACCAGTCAATTTCTTCGCGAACGCGATAGTGTCTGTCGCAAGCGCCACCGCACGGCGCTTGTTTAAAGCTGAAGGCAGGCCAACTCCACTGGAAGCGCGAGCCATTCCTCAAGCATCTTTCTAGAGGAGGCGTTGGTAGAGCTGGAGAACGTCATCGGCGTGAAATGCAGCACGTTGCATTTCGCACTGGTTGCCGCCGGGCCGCGCCGCCGGACGCTGGTCGCGTAGGTTGCACCTGGCGTCAGAGTATAGAGTGCTCGCGTTTTGCTAGCGTAGCGTTGCTGCGCCCCGCGTGCGGGCGTTAATGTTACGCTGGAGTATATTGTTATGCCTGCAAGTCCACAACGAACGTCCATGCCTCGGGAAAAGGAAATCTGTGTCAAGGCCAGCCCGCGAGCCCGCCTGACACGAACAACTCAACGGCGTCAACACGCGGCGGCGCCTTTCTGGCGCGCACGTGCAGTGAGTCATCTCAGCCGCGAGCCCGTCGAGTAAACAACCGGTGTCTTCCTGTCTGGCGGCTGACGCAACGCACGGCGACGTCACTCGTCCTTGGGTGCAGCCACCTGCAGCGCAGCCTCTCCAGATTCGATGAGAAAGAAGGACGCGGCCCAGCGGCGACCTCATTGGAGGATTCTGACCTCGCGACCAGCGGTGCTTCTGGTTGGACATTTTGTTATTCAAAGAATCCACCCGGTGCATATAAAAGAAGCCCTGCGGCGCGTTGCGGGCAGCAGACCCCTTTTGACAGCAGACCCATTTGAGAGTAGAGCTATGTGTTAGAGAGAAGAGCTCGGCTCTTGGCGTCTCTGTCGGTCCCAGTGCCGAATTTGTAACGCCTCTGTATATATGCTGTACATAAACCTTGTTTAACTCACCGTCGTCTCGTCGGCTCGCCTATCAGCTCAGCGCAGAAGCAGTCGCGAGCTGAGAAACCTACGCTACCAAACGGCTGGTGACCTTCCCGGCGGAGTTCGAAGCAGTGGCGCCTTCGGGTCGTGTTGGCGTCGCCGTCTTTCGCAACAGTGGTGGCAGCGTTTGCAACATTGGTTAACAGGTGCGGGATCGGCCGGCGTCAACGGCATCGATGCGGTGAGTGCCTGATGTTTTCCCCTCAGTTCACCAGACTACTCTAGCTCGGGTTATAGTAGTTTAGAGAAGGGCTGTGTGAAGCATTAGAGTGAGCTTTGATCGTTTCAAGCCAAGTCGAAGCGCTTTGAAACCAAAGTTAATGCGGAGGGTGTAAACACGGGAGTGTGAAAAATTGCTTGCGCGTCTTGCTAGTTGACTTATAGTGGGTACGGCAAGTAAATTGTTAACAGGGGCAAACAGTAAGAGGCTAGTGTGAACGATGGAGAACCTAAAGTGAAGGAACTCATCGAAATTTGTGAGGAACTCAGCATTACTTTGGGCCGTGCGAAACGAAAGCAAGCGATCCTTGAGATCATGAGAGATGAAGGAGTTTCGGCTGAGGAAGTCGATGAGGCCTGGGAGTATATCAAAGCACGCCGCGAGGAGGCTGAAAGGCGGGAACTAGAAGTTCGCGAACGTGAAGAAGCTGAAAGGCGAGAATGCCGTGAGGAGGCCGAGAGACAGGAGCGCCTTGAGTTGAAACGAAGAGAATTGGCAATCCTACAGTGTTCGCAGGCGCCTAGCGTAGCTTATGCGACAGTTCAGGTCAGCAGTCAGAGAATTCGCGACCAACTGCCACCGTTCGTAGTAGGCGAGGACATAGCCCTCACGCGATCGCAAGCGCGGAAGCTTTCGCGGGAACTTGATCTTGTTTTATGTGATGAAACAACAAGTTCAAAAGCAGCAGATCTGTGTGATCTTGGCGGCGAGTCGACGGAATTTCAGACACAAGATTCTCCGTGTGTGTCACGTGAGCAGTCACTCGAGCGGCCCGTCGCCGAAGCGACCGGCGCGGTTTTCGTAGCAAGGGGAGACGACATGGCGCCATTGAGTCAGAGCGAGAGGGCTGCAACGCTCTCGCCTGTAGCGGAAAGTTGGAACGAGCTGTCGAGGGTTGATCGAGAGACACTCATTCAAGAGCAGCGTGAGGACCTCTCGATCGAAGCGCTAGGGGAAAGCCACATGAAAGCTGCACAAGTGTTGTCGAAGGAGTACAACGACAAATCGGTGAAGAAGCGCGCTTTTGAAGTAGGAAGTCAGGTATTGCTGCTGCGGCCGTCCAAAAAGAACAAGCTGGAGGTTTATTGGGAAGGGCCCGCCAAAGTAATATCGAAGCTTTCTGATACCAATTATGAATTGAAATTAGGAAGGTGGCCAAACAAAATTTACCACTGTAACTTGATGAAACCATACGTTCAACGTCAAGCGGTCGTAAATCTGCTGTTGAATGCTTTAGAGGAAGAAGGAGCAGAAATTTTTAGTTCTAGTGAAGTAATCGAAAGGGAATCGGAGGTAACCTTGGAGCAGTTGAACCTAGAGCCTAGGTTAAGTGAAGTCCAAAAAGAGGACCCGAGTATGATTGATTCCGAGATTGGAGACGTGTGTTCGGACCGTCCCGGAAACCCGACGGTGATCGAACACGATGTCAAGCTAACTTGTGAGGAGCCGATCCCTAGCAAGCCGTATCGTTGTTCCCCTCTGCAACATCGCAAGTATGAGCCGCTCTTGGTACCGCATAGGTATCGTCGCCTAAAAGTGGCCGGTTACTGAGATGGAGAATGATGCTCCGACAGCACAACTTTGACGTTCGCTACAAAAAAAAAAGGAAAGCTATACGCTAATGCAGGTCCATTGAGCAGTGCGTTCTAGCTAGTACCTTCTCCACCTTTCGGTTTCTCGCTGGCGATTCGGGGCAAAATTTTGTCCTCATCACGACCTGGGCTGAGCGCTCTCGTTCAGAGTGGTCTCAAGGGGCCAACTTTATGTGGTATTCTAATTCGTTGCGTTGTTGTACGTGTAAAAGTTTGAGTTGTCATTTTAAGAGTCTCGTGTCCCACATGTGCCTCTTTGATGTAGAGGGAACGAAATTCCGATAGACGCGTAGCTAGGTATATGTTGTACTATACTTTGTCTGGTGTTCTGTCGGGTGACCGAGGGCACTTGCTTGTGTCGTGTGTTGTCTGTTGTCGAAGCGTTCTTGACAAGTTGCAGAACCATCGACAAGTGCTGAAACCAAAGATCATCAGAACAGACGAGCGAAGCTGGTCGACAAGTTGTGGCGACAAGCCAGTGGAGCTTGGATCCGTCCTCAAGAATGGGATGTGTTCCCGGAACAGAGTCTGGAGCTGCATTCTCCCCCAAAGCCCTGGAGGCGAACCTGGAGGGACCTGGCGAACGAGCGCGCCTGACATCCGAGCCACGTGGAGGCAGCTCGTCTTTCCGGCGCATTGTCTGGCGGCGGGGGTGCTGTTATGCCTGCGAGTCCACAACGAACGTCCGTGCCTCGGAAAAAGAAAATCTGTGTCAAGGCCAGCCCGCGAGCCCGCCTGACACGAACAACTCAACGGCGTCAACACACGGCGGCGCCTTTCTGGCGCACACGTGCAGTGAGTCATCTCAGCCGCGAGCCCGTCGAGTAAACAACCGGCGTCTTCCTGTCTGGTGGCTTACGCAATGCGCGGCGACGTCACTCGTCCTTGGGTGCAGCCACCTGCAGCGCAGCCTCTCCAGATTCGATGAGAAAGAAGGACGCGGCCCAGCGGCGAACTCATTGGAGGATTCTGACCTCGCGAGCAGCGGCGCTTCTGGTTGGACATTTTGTTATTCAAAGAATCCACCCGGTGCATATAAAAGAAGCCCTGCGGCGCGTCGCGGGCAGCAGACCCCTTTTGACAGCAGACCCATTTGAGAGTAGAGCTATGTGTTAGAGAGAAGAGCTCGGCTCTTCGCGTCTCTGTCGGTCCCAGTGCCGAATTTGAAACGCCTCTGTATATATGCTGTACATAAACCTTGTTTAACTCACCATCGTCTCGTCCGCTCGTCTATCAGCTCAGCGCAGAAGCAGTCGCGAGCTGAGAAACCTACGCTACCAAACGGCTGGTGACCTTCCCGGCGGAGTTCGAAGCAGTGGCGCCTTCGGGACCGTGTTGGCGTCGCCGTCATTCGAAACAGTGGTTGCAGCGGTGAGATTTCAAGGTACCCTTCGTAACGTCGTCGGAGGCGCGCTTCGCAACAATATTGGGCCTTTCATGATGCACTCGTGGCCGTTTCACTAGATCCATATATATATATATATATATATATATATATATATATATATATATACCAAATTTAGTGTTACGTGATGTCAATGGATGACGAAGGTATTTGGCTGGTGCAAGCATGATAACCATGACATGCGTGCTACGTAAGATGATGATAACATACCACGCTCATGATTTGCTCGCGGCCATTTCGCTAGCTTGACATATATCAAAGCAGACATGACGTGACGTGAATAGACGAAGAATGTAAATGACACGTCCAAACATTATAATTATGATATGCGTGTCATGTAAAACTTGACTGCATGCTACGCTTATAGCATGCTCGTGGCCATTTCGCAAGCTCCACGTATACCAAATTTGGTATCTGGTGACGTGAATGGATGACGAAGGTAAAAGACACGTCCAAACATGATAATCAGACATGGAAATCATGTACGGCATAATTTACCTCCGCCTCGTAATGTTGTGCTGATTGTAAAGTGACATATCTTCATTCGTGCTTCGCATATCATCGATCGATTGTCACTGTACATGGGATCTGCCAATTTTTTCTTTATCGAATCTAATTTTCTCGTTCTATTTGCGCACCCGCTGGAAGTCAATGAGGCACCTTTTTAGCTAGCTACCCTGCCCTTTCCATTGGCTTTTTTTTTAATTTTTGCAACGTGCTTCCATGCACCGAAGAAGGAAGAAACGTGGCATCTTCTCCGCAGAACTTGGCAGTTTGTCAGAATAAACGCTGTCAACCTGACAGTGCGCCCTGAAGCAACTGTTTAGGAACTAATCGAATAAGAAGCAACAATCACTTTTCTTGCTACCGTCACCTACAGCGTCACAGCACGCATGCTGCTGGACTCGTACAACAAATGAATGACCTGCGCATTGCTCGCAATACAGAAATAAAAAAATTGAACAAATGTTTGGCTGACAGAAAGCCTGAAAAATAAAACAGTGGGCATGTGGCACGTCAGCCACTAACGTCGTCATTCACGTCAGTAATTACTTCCAGAGACAGACCTATAGAGAAGAACACCATGAAAAACTACTTTTCTTGTTCTAGTTTCCTCATTTCCTATAATGCCAGACACAAACTTTTGATTTTTGCTCAAAAAGATGTTTGACGAGTGAGAAGACGCGATAAAGAAAAAAAAAACTAAGACCTTGACGCCTCTTTGAAATTTACGCACTGGCTCTTTGAGATGTCAAAAATCTTGACGGCATCTTTTAGACGCTAGATTCACATTTGCAGACATATACATTTCCAAAGCAAACAACAGCATTGAAACTATACAGTTAACAATCTTGATCAGTGAAAATGAAGTACATTGTTCGCACATTTGCGGCAAAAGACTTAACGTACTAAGTTTGAAGAAAATTTGTTCAGCCAACGTGGCAAAATAAAAAAAAAACTGTTTTTGAAATCTGAAGTCCCACTGGCGTTAATAAACATTCATCTGAGAAGAATAAAAAGTTAGCACTGACCTTCATTTACTCCTTTATTCAAGAACATAAGGTGCGTGATTAAAATATTGAAAGGAGTTTTCAAAGAATAATTTCTCTATCTACATAATTTCTTCTTTGGTGTTTGTTGTTCAAGTGGCCGGACTGTAAGGAGGCGTTAAAATGCAAATATTTCGAAACATATTAAAGAGACACTGAACAGCAAACGGCTTTTTCGTATTAGTAAAATACATTTTAACAATCACGAAACACTTCTCCTATACCACCACCATCTTAGAAAACGCACGAAAAAAAATGCGGGCTAAGGCACCACCTTGAGATTCCCGCACAAAGCACCGGGACGGTATAGACTTCGAAGGCGTCTGTACTGCGTTACTCCCAATCGATAAAAATGAACTACATTGTCGTCTGTTGATCCTATAGGCCTAATACACGATGTTTTCGAATATTTATTTGAGCCAGTGTTGTGAACACACGAAAAATACATTTTTTGACATTTTTGACATCACGCACAAGAATTTCGGTGGTACATTTAAAAATGAAACTTCGATTTTGATTTTATCTCCTAATTATGAACTTAAGATAATAAAACATATGCCATTATAGGGTTCTCAGAGTGCAGTTTGTCACAGTAAACCTTCTCTTTAGTGTCTTTTCAAAGTTCCGAGGTGGTAATGACCTTAAGATCAGCAAAAACCGGGCTCATTTAGTCAAGCATAACTTACATTAGTTTGTATTAGGTTTCGTTATAGACATGAAATGCACAAATCAGGAATGACTATGAGTGGTAAAACTACGCGTAATGAGTGCGCGGTTTGTTTTCAGTAACCCAGCTATTTCATTCACTCTCTCCCTACATTACGAAAAGTTCTGGTAGCGACACTAATCCTTGACTCAAGTGTATGGCAGTGGTGTGTCTTCTTTATATTAGGTATGTGTTTCGCGGGTTTACGAAGCAGATCTCTGAGGCCATGTAGAGAGAAGAACGCGGCTGAAGTTTGCCCCGTCAGGTGCCTCCATGATACTTGAGAGAGGGAGAGAGAGAAGGATCGTTTATTGTGAGCAATTGCACTATGCGGCCAAGGTGGGTGGCCTGTTTATTCGTGGTAGCCGTGGACCTTCAC
Source organism: Rhipicephalus microplus (assembly GCF_043290135.1). Classification (NCBI taxonomy): domain Eukaryota; kingdom Metazoa; phylum Arthropoda; class Arachnida; order Ixodida; family Ixodidae; genus Rhipicephalus; species Rhipicephalus microplus. The sequence goes on from NC_134708.1 coordinate 51,712,208, forward strand.
CACATCTCGGGCCCGCTGAAGCAGGCCTCACTAATTCTTCGGGTCAGTGTCCGATAACTTGGCCTCCCACTGCTCATCAAGTAGCGCAGATGTGCTAAGGTTTCGTAAGCGCATACGCATACCATGGCACAGAGTATCCGGGACTTCACAATACATGCAAATGTACGAGTCTTTAGTCGGCGTGCTGGGGTGAAGTAGTGTACCATGAACATAAGCGTTTGTGTGCCACTTAATCAGGAATACTGTCTCGTCCCTAGTTCAGATGGAGTGAGCAGGCTGATGATGTCTTCTGCATAGTCTGTGGTGCGTTGCTCCCTATAAAATCATATGGGCTTTCAGCGAACTCATTCATTATTCTTCCGTTAATTATTATCACAGTTTATGAGCCCTTGCCCCTGCCCGGGCACTACCCGTCAACGGGTCTCGCACATCTTCAGCGGCGGTGGTGAGCGAGACGTCGAAAATTAGCTGTACCTGTACGAACGCGTAGGTGCCAGCAAAAAGTGGGACAACGACTCGGATACATTCTTCTCGGATACATTCTTTTTTACTTGGCTTACGTCGCTAAACTTTTGTTCACCAACTGCAATTCCACCATCGCCAACTGGTCAGCTTTCAAGACCCTCGTGACCGAAACGATCGGCAAGGCTGGCAAAAGCGACACAGGTTCTCGCGCCATCAGAAGGCGGGCCTTTCGTTGTCTTTTGAAGGCGCATACACGTTTGTCACTGCAACAGACTTCAGAGTTTATTTGCACATAGGACTCAATGTCTACGCGCGGTGCTGTGTTGTGGGCGTTGTGCAGTGTTTTCTCTCTCGCCATGGGATGAACTGGGCATGCCTCTTCCCTTTTTTCTGGGTTGGGAAGGAGGAGGCGTTTCACCTTTCCCTTTTGGGGGCGGAGGTGAAGATGACATTTTCATTGGACTATCTGACCTCCATTGTTTTTCCCTGCAGGAAATCCTGGAAAGGCCAGGGTATAAAACGCGAGCGTCGAGATGCTCCAGACAAGCTCACAGAAATTCCCATCAACATTCCATCGAGAGGTTACATGATGCTACACCCACCATGTTACACGCTACCTGTAAATAATGTAAATAAAATTTACTGTTAACCACTCCGGGCCCCTCTCCTGAGACTGTGGCTGGCTCCGGTCCTGGGGGCGACCCCCGACTACAACTGGATGGCAGCGGTGGATGCTGTGACGTGACATCGGAAACAACTGCTTTGCGACAGCGTGCTGTTTGGCCTTTCTCTGGCATCCTCATTACCACCATTAGTAGAGTTACACCAGTATTCATACGTGCCCACAATATTCGCCACTATAGAGGGCTCCAAGTTTCACTCCTGTGCTTCAACCCGCTATATAGGTCGAGTTTGAAAAAATAGGAGTGTCTCAATGGACGAAAAAAAAAGTAATGACGCGCTTTCCACTGCCTTTGATTTCAAGGTTTCTAGAAAGGAAGGTCGGAAGCATGCCGTTTTTCGAATGCAGCGTCAGTGGTAAACGTCAAAATCCCGCGCGCGTAGCAATAACGCCGTACTTAAACAAGGTCTGACTGCATAAAGATACGGGACAGACTGGGTGCCCTCCTTCGACGCCCATGAAAGGAAGGGGAGGGGGGGGGGGCTTTGTGCGTTCGTTTATATTGCCATGCGTGCCTGTTTTACATTTTTATGGCGTCCAGATTCAACAGTCTATAGCGTGCACGCCTTAGTGCTCGGCGTAGGCCGTCCATTAATGTGTGGAACCTTCTGTGTTTCCTTCGATAGTCACTACATACCTATATTTCATGAACGACGCGTAGCAGAAAACTATGTGGGACATAAAAAAAACAGCGATAACGCTATATAGTATAGAATATGGCGCATTTACAAAGGCCTAAAGATCACGGCGCCGATGACTGACGAATATGCTCGTCGCCATCGTTGTACTGTGGGAACTACGTACGTTCTTCAGAAAACACAGGTTCGTGTTCGCTCACCGAAAGAATAGTTAAATCTTTATAGTTACACTGGTGCACTTTTCACAGTCACATCTGCAAGAAAAAGATGAGGTACACTGCCCATAGAACTGCGATGCTAAGTGCGGTGTGCTGTAAGGGGCCAGGCTGCCGTGTGTTGCCATCGTCGTATGCTGTCGTAGCTTGGCGTGACCAAGGCAAAACCAGATATAGCACGGCCATTTGAGCACTTGCTCGCGCCAAAAAGATTATTAACTAAGGCGAGTGTGGAACACTCTACAACATGGTCATTTGAGCATGCGCTCGTGCAGAAGAGAAGTCTTCATTAGGGCGATGGTGGAATACTCTATAACATAGGCATTTGAGCGCGCGCTAGCGCCAAAGAGAATGCTTAACTATTGTGAACGTGGAACACTCTACAACATAGCCATTGGAGCATGCGCTCGTTCCAAAAAGAAGTATTCATTTAAGTGAGGATAGAACACACTATAGCATAGCCATTTGAGCGTGCTAGCGTCAGAGTGAAGGGAAGTCGTGTTCCTCTTTTTCTTCGAGTGCTATGATGGACACGTTCGCACAGGCAAAACAACATATGAAAGAAGAATGCCTAAACTTACGGGCTCAATCTTTTTTTTTTCAATGAAACAAAAATAATGAGAACTAACAGACGATGAAGGCAAGGAAAGTATACAGAATTTTATTAGTAGTAACTGCAATGTTATTCTCCAGAACGAAAAGTGGACGAAAATATAAGTTGCCCCGGCCACTGTTCGAACCTGTGACTTTCGAATAACGCGTCCGATGCTTTACTTGTCGGTCATGCCTCAGTCTTCTTTATAGGATATGTACGTCCGTGTTAGAAAAAAAAAAGCGCGTAAAAACCGCAACACTCTGGCAAGAAGGATACAGGATACATGCTGCCAAATTAGCGCGTTGCTATAGTAGACCATCGTTCTGTCTCCTTCGTACCTATGTTTTGTAGTTTTTTTTTTCGTATTTTTTTCAAACAGGAATTTCAACCAACTCGCCCACTTGTGTCCGCTGATTCAGTATATATGTGCATTTAAACGTGGTAATGTCAGTCAGCGCCGCCAGTAGCCATTACGGCGATTTCGGAACACTCTGTAGCACGGCTCGGCAACCTTTCAGGTGGAGAGTCAAGTAGCAATTCAAGCCGACACGGGGGGGGGGGGGGGGCGTCGAAAATTGGGCAGTGGAGGGAGGGACTTTGCCGGCAAAGCGTGAGAAATCGGCGAATTGACATTAGTCGGTAATGCTACATTAGGAATCATGTACATTTTCTGCGTGTATTTCAGAACGTTCAATCAAACATAACTTACTTGTGAAAGAAGTTGAAACTGCCGTGTCAGCCTTCAGATCGGCAGGGGTATGGGAAAAAGGGGGCAGCGGCGCTTGACCCTGTGCAGGGGGGCCGCAGGCGGCCTGCGGTTTAGTACACCGTACCCGCGGGCTATCGGTTACCGACACCTGCTTGATAGCATGGCCATTGGAAGGTGCGCTCGCATCAGAACGAAGAGAAGTCTTGTTCTTATTTTTCGAGAGCCTTGATAATGACTATAAATAGAAATAAAGAGGAAAAAACGCACGAAATACCGGAAAAGAGGGAAGAAAAAGAGATGGAAGAACGAAGGGGAAAATCTAGGAACAAAGAAGGCTGGACAGCTCCGCACTATACCTTAAGATTGAGCAGTATTGTTTTTTTGTTTTTTTTTCTTTTTTTTGTACGAAATATCTATTTTATGAAAAGTACAGCATCTAAAAATTTAATATCAGTAGTTGACTTGTTTTGTACACCGTATGATTGAATTAGATATGCAACTTGTCGTATGTGCTGCTTCTGCTGATGATGAACCTTGTAATACCGGCGCACAACGACAAAGGGGAATCGGCCAAGAACCGAGTGGCAGGATGTTTAGGTTAAAGGCTTAGGGCTTTACAAACATGATTGATATGTGGGGTTTAGCGTCCCAAAACCACCATATGATAATAAGAGACGCCGTAGTGGAGGGCTCCGGGAATTTCGACCACCTGGGGTTCTTTAACGTGCACCCAAATCTGAGCACACGGGCCTACAACATTTCCGCCTCCACCGGAAATGCAGCCGCCGCAGCCGGGATTCGATCCCGCGACCTGCGAGTCAGCAGCCGAGTACCTTAGCCACTAGACCACCGCGGCGGGGCATGGCTTTACAAACACAAAGTAACTTTAGACTGAAAAAAAAAAACAAATGATTAAGTCGATTTTCTCAATTCAGGTTCTTTGCCACTCCTTAGTTTCATTTTGATTTGTAAGCAGGGTGACAACTAGTCATGGATGTCACAACTGAACTTTAGCTATCAGCATTGATGTTGAGTGTTGCTTGCCTTCCTCCTGCGAACTAAAGGTTATTTCATATTACTCTCATCATAGAATATTTTTTACAAGCTAAAAGTGCGTGAAAGTACCCTACACATTCCGCACACCGTTGACAAGTTGCACTTCGAGCATCGTCAGAACTAAATGACAAATATACGCTGCTAAAGAATGATATTATTACGAGGCAGTGGGCATGGCTCTACCGTCGTGGACAACAGTTCGATGAAAAAGAAGTGGACTCGCCGCGCGAGAGACTGGCAGCTCTGAAGCGTCACTTTGGTATGTAAATATAGGAAATACGCTCATTCCTCTCTTCCGTGTGTTTGCGAGCTCCGTAACAAATTGGTGGGAGTGCTGGGTAACGAAGCGCCATACAACGGAGCTCCGCAGTGGTCGTCAAATCGGAGTTTCCGTGATGGAACACGGGACTGATCCCACGGCCACCTCTCCATCGGCTTCGGCGACGCCCGCACCATCCACGGCAACGCCTCCACTGGCCCCACCCCCACCCACGTACGTGCTGACGCATCCGAAGCATCCTGGAACGTTCTGCGGTACGGACCAAGTTGATGTCGACGACTGGATAGCCGACTACGAACGCACCAGTGCTCTCAACCGGTATGATCCGACTCTTATGCTGGCCAATGTGCTGTTTTACCTGAAAGGCACGGCCAAAGTCTGGTACGAGAACCATGAGGAGGAGATCGGCAGTTGGGACACCTTCAAGGAAAAGCTTCGCGACTTATTTGGGAAGCCCATCGGTCGAAAGGCGGCTGCAAAGAAGGAGTTGTCTATACGTGCTCAGACGTCCACAGAGCCGTATATCTCATATATACAGGACGTGCTGGCTCTATGTCGTAAAGTTGACAACGACATGTCGGAGTCTGACAAGGTTGGCCACGTCCTCAAGGGCATAGCGGACGACGCGTTCAACCTGCTAATGTGCCGGAACTGCGCGACCGTCGACGAAATTATTGAGGAATGCCGGCGTTTTGAACTGGCCAAAAGCAGGCGGATTTCAAGATCATTTACTCGACTGCCGAACACCGCAGCGACGTCCTCCTGCGAAGATGGACTGTCCTCCCATCGGCAGTCTTCACCAGCGTCTGAAATTACGCGAATTGTCCGGCGGGAAATCGAAGCAATTACACCTACTCTTCCCGCCAACGGCCACGTCGATTTGCAAGTACCTCAGGTTTGCTTGGTACAGTCGATTGTGCGGGAAGAACTGAGCAATTTGGGCTTCGATGTCTGCGCCGTTGCTCAGTCTCGACCAATTGGCTTCCGTTCAAGGTCGCCGCCTCGCCCCAGGTCACCACCCCAAGAAAGGTCTTATCCACGCTCTCGCAATCCGGCCGAATGGAGAACTGCGGATGATCGGCCGATCTGCTTTAACTGCCGCCGCATAGGTCACGTCGCACGGTATTGCCACAACCATTGGTCTTCGTCCCGAAACCAGTATAACACTGCTCGCCGCACCGATAGCTACCGTCGTTTCCAACTTCCTGAGCCGATCGCCGACAACTACCGCCGGCCTCTGCCCGTCGATTCCTACGCCTGCGATGCCCCTGATACGCAGCACAGCCGCTCACCGTCGCCTCGACGTCACCAGTCTCGTTCGCCGCCAGGACGTCGCCCGTCGTCCCCTTCTCCTCTACGACGACGCCCGACCTCCCCGCTCAATTCTCACCAGGGAAACTAAGCGGTGCAGCTCTTGGAGGTGAAGCTGCATCCTCGGTACCGACCTCAAATCCTCTCCTTGTACTGCCGACACGACGAAATTTGATCGACGTCGACGTTGACGGCCTGACTGTTTCTGCACTTGTTGACACTGGGGCGCATATTTCTGTGATGAGTGCCCGACTTCGTCGCCGCCTGAAGAAAGTGCTCACACCGGCTGCCCCTGGCGTTATTCGTGTCGCCGACGGAAGAAGTCTTGCCATCACAGGAATGTGCACAGCACGCATCACTATCGCCGATCACCCCACATCTGTTCTCTTTGCAGTTATTGAGCAGTGCCCAAATGACCTAATTCTTGGTTTAGATTTCTTGTCCACCCATGCTGCTCTCATCGACTGTGCAACCGGCGTTCTTCAACTTGAACTGCCTCGACTTGGACCTGTGCCGTCCTCACCGTCACACCGCTTGTGCGCTGTTGATTATGTTCGGCTGTCACCGCAAGCCACCACGTGTGTTGCCTTAACGATATCACCAGCTCTTCCTGACGGTGACTACATAGTGTCTCCATTGGTGGATGTGCTCTTGGCTCGAAGTGTTGCTGTGCCGCATACAATCGTGACTATTGTGGACAACTACGTTCAGCTTCCGCTCCTTAACTTCAGTAGTTCGACCCAAGTTCTCCCGCAAGGCATTTCGTTAGCCCACGTTTCCCCACTTGATGCATGTAGCATCGTGGCATTGGACCCTGAAGACTGTTCGTCCCCTACTGCAGCCAGCCGAGCAAACGCACCTAGCGACGAAATCACGATGATGATCGCCCCTGATCTTCTGCCCTGTCAGTTGGCGCAACTTCACCACGTTCTGACTACCTACCGAGATATTTTCGACTTCGATGACCGCCCTTTAGGGCAAACGTCCTTCGTGCGTCATCAAATACATACCGGCGATGCTAATCCTGTTAGACGGCGACCGTATCGTGTTTCCCAGTCCGAACGCCAGGTCATACAACGAGAAGTCGAGAAAATGCTCTCCAAAGGAGTCATAGAGGCCTCTTCAAGTCCATGGGCGTCACCTGTTGTTTTAGTGAAAAAGAAGGATGGCAGCTGGAGATTTTGCGTTGACTACCGTGCCTTGAACAAGATAACCCGCAAAGACGTATATCCGCTGCCACGAATCGACGACGCCCTTGATTGCCTTCATGGCGCGCGATACTTCTCATCTATTGATCTGCGTTCGGGCTACTGGCAAATTTCTGTCGACGACTTAGACCGAGAAAAGACTGCCTTCATCACACCGGACGGCCTTTATCAGTTCAAGGTTATGCCTTTTGGGCTGTGCAACGCCCCGGCAACGTTCGAACGCATGATGGACTCTCTTCTTCGTGCTTATAAATGGTCCATCTGTCTTTGCTACCTCGACGATGTGATTGTTTTTTCCCCAACATTTGAAACTCACTTAACTCGTTTGTCGACCATTTTAGCCGTTTTTCGTCGAGCAGGACTCCAGCTGAACTCGAAAAAGTGCAATTTCGGCCGACAACAAATCACGATCCTTGGTCATCTTGTAAGTGCTGCTGGCGTCCGACCTGACCCTGACAAGATTAGCGCTGTCAAGAATTTCCCTCTGCCTTCTTCAACCAAAGATGTTCGGAGTTTTGTGGGCTTATGCTCGTACTTCCGCCGCTTTATACGCGATTTCGCTATAATTGCACGACCACTAACTGATCTTCTCAAAAAGAACGTGCCC